>NC_088920.1:9372500-9542500 GCF_038396675.1 Hydra vulgaris
AACCATACCGAAATATCACATTGAATTATTGTCCAAAAAAATTGCTCGTATTATAGGAGTTATGTATAAAGCTAGAAATTTTTTAAATAAGCACAGTTTAAAACAATATATTTCTCTTTAATCCACTGCCATATAAATTATGCAAATATTGCCTGGGGTAATACCAACAGATCTAAACTGCAACCACTTTATCGTCAGCAGAAGCATATTGCTCGTCTTATCAATTATAAAGATCGACTTGCTCATGCCAAACCACTTTTATTTCAAATGAAAATTCTTAATATTTATCAGCTAAATATTTTTAATATACTTTGTTTTATGAATAATTGTAAAACTAACGCATCTCCTGTTTCCTTTCATAACTTATATACCTTGAAAAAAACAAATAAATATAACTTAAGAAATGATAATCTAGTTCGGCAACTAATTTTGGAAAGTCATGTATCGCATTTCGAGGAGCTTTTCTTTGGAACAAAATAGTTTAGAAAAATTTTGATTTTTCCCATGAATGGAATTAGATTTTATTCACAAAAAAACTGAAAGAAATAATTTTATCTTTTGAAGACTTATCTTTATATTTTTAACATTTTATGAAAATATGAAACTTATTATATAATGTAATATACAATAATATCGGATTCACTATTAATGTGTTTATGAAAAAAGTACTATTTTATGCAAACTTCGTATTTATATATAAGAATCAATTATAATTTCTTTACAAATTTATTTATATATTCTTACGAAATTGATGTTTTTCGCAAATTATTTCTTTGACATTTTTGTGTTGTTCTTTATTCTACGTTATATTAATTAAAAAAATATCGTTGTCCATAATTCGCCAGCTAACCGATGGAAAAGTTAATTTTCTGACTAAAGGTCTCAGTTTGCCAATAGAAAAGAATGTATGTATAGGGTAGGGGAGAGGTATAACGTGTCTCTATACACACACACACAAGCGCTTACATTGACCTTAAGTACGACGGACGTGTTTTTCAGGCAATTTTTGAGTCCGCAAATGTGAGTATTTTGAATTTTAAATATATTCAAGAGAGTGTTAGATGAATTAAAATAAATTACATTTTTTCAAAACAACACCCAATTTAACTTGGTCTATCATAAAACTAATAACTAAAAAAGCCTATTATGCTTATGCGAGAAACTAATCTTTTTATTGTATAAAAATTAGATTTTTCTAACGCATTTTTTTCTTGTACAGAATTATTTTTCCACGAGAAAAAATCAGATTTTTTACATGATGATTGCATTTAGCATGAAACATATAGTTGTAAAAGAAATTTAGTTTTATTTATAAAAAAACAAACAGGTAAGGAAACATTTAAATTCGCGCATCGCACAATGGAATAAGCGGACGTGTTTTTTTGAAGAACGGAAAAAAGTTCTCAGAAAATCTATAGTAAAATTTACATCGTTAAGGAAGGAGCCGAGGCCTTTCTAGTTAAATGCTCTTGCGTGGTGCTCTGTGACGAGACCGTTAGGTCTACCTGGGGCACCTAAAACAATGTAATAAAATTTTTATACTATATAATTATTATTTGATTGAACAAGGATGTGCTTTTCCTAATAATTTGAGTTGATTTATTTATTACTGAAATAATATATATATATATATATATATATATATATATATATATATATATATATATATATATATATATTATATATATATATATATATATATATATATATATATATATATATATACACACATATTTATATATATATATATATATATATATATACACACAGATATATATATATATATATATACACACATATTTATATATGTGTGTGTGTATATACGAGGCCGTAGACAACATTTTTTGATGTTTGAGCTAAGCAACTTTGAAACATGAAGAAAACTCCATATTTAAGTATGTTTATGTATATGAGGAGTGAGGGTGTTAAACAAAAAATTGCAATGATTGGAGATTAGGAACAACAAAAAACCCAAAAACATTAGCCCCCCCCCCTAGCCAAAATAATCCAGCCCCTCAATCTGAGGGAGGTGTAAACTTTATAAGATCATAAAAGCCGAACAACAAGAGATTATTGAATCAAATTTCAAATTCGTTGATAAATATAAATTAAGTTTGATATTGAAAAAAAAAAATTCAAATTTGACTTGTTGCCCTACTATTTTGGGCTGGGTGGGCTAACGTTTTGGGGTTTTTGTTGCTCCCAATCTCCTATCACCGCAATTTTTTGCATAGCATCCTCATTCTTCATATATATGAACATACTTAAATATGGAGTTTTCTTCATTTTCAAAGTTGCTTAGTTTAAACATCAACAAAAGTTGTCTACGGCCTTGTATATATATATATATATATATATATATATATATATATATATATATATATATATATATATATATATATATATATATATATATATATATATATATATATATATATATATATATATATGTATGTATGTATATATATATATATATATATATATATATATATATATATTTAATAGAGTATACATGAAAAAAAAAAAGGAAGTTGATAAATATGGCAATACGTTTGTTGAGGTTCAAAAAATGTTAAAGGAAATGTTTCAGATTATGAAGACTCCTCCCTTGAAACTATGGATATGAGAAAAAGATTATTGGCTGATGTAAAGAAAAGACGATTAAACGGTGAAAATATCAGGTATAACAGGTATGGCAAGTATGACAAAATTATTGTTTCAAAAAACTCTTTTTCTAAACTTAGTGAAAAAAACAAAAACGAAAATAACCATATTTATATAAAAAAATTAATTTTTGTAATATATATATATATATATAAACTAATTATTTTAATGTAAATGAAGCATAAAATTATATAAAACCTTCTCTATCTTATTAAATTTGAACATCAGAAGCATGAGTAAAAACTATAAATTTATTGTAATCTGTTTAACTAAAACATGGTGTCAAAATGGAGATGAATGTAACTCTAATTTTTTTCTATCTGGATATAGTTCAATACAACAACCTAGGAAAATTGGCATTGGTAGAGGCGTATGTATTTTTGTTTTTAACTCTTATACTTTTTAACAATCAAAAAACCTCAGTATCAATGGAGATTGCGAGTCATTAACAATTGCAATAATCAACCAAAAAATAAATAATAGTTTTATAACTGCTCTTTACAGACCACCTCATGGTATTTTTAATGCATTTAAAAATCACTTAAAGAATATATTATCAAAAGTCATTAAAAAGCACGTTTATTTAAGGTGATTTTAACAGATATTCATAACTAAGTGTTGTTGACTATTTTGCTAATTATTTTTTATTTTTTTGAGAATGTTTTGAAATATTATTTTATTATAACCATTTTCTGTAAACATTTCTGTAAGAAACTTTAATTCATGATTTAGGTATTCTTTACTGCATAATGCAAAAGCTCTTTGGATAAAACCTTTAAATACACCTTAAATTATTTTTGGATCGTGATAAGAATGCGACTAAATTTGCGCATTTGTTTTATGAATGCGGCTTTATTTGCCATTTTTGTATACAGGAACTACTCTTGCTATTTTCAATTGACCAGGAAAAACACCAGTTGCTAATGACAATTTAAAGATTAAATTCAGAGAAAAATCAACAATATCAAAAACAGCTTTTAGAACATTAACATTAACATCGTCAAACCTTGCACTCTTATATGTTTTAAGTGCATTAAAAAAAAATCGAAGTTTATTTGCTGATAATTCAGACTCATCCATAACAGCGTGATTTTTTTTTAAATAGGATTATAATTTTTTTTTCCCGGAGTTATATCTGCTGTTAAGTTTGTCCCTATATTTATAAAGAATTTATTTAAATTTTCAGCAATTTCTTTCTTTTCAAATATATTCTCATTTAGATTAGTTTTCAACCTTTATGGAATTGTGGCGTTTTTTATTAATTGTTTTTTCCTATTACTTCTTCAACAACTTCCTTGTTTTTCCACTAGTTCCAATCGAATGGAACTAGTAGAAAAACATCGAACTTTTATTTGTATATAATTTCATTGCTATAAGTTTTGTTTGTTTTTTAATTATTTATAAAACATTTGTCTTTTTGTGGATGATTTTTAAAGGCCATTTGTCATGCGAGAGTTATTTATGACGTCATGCAAAGGTTATTATAGGTTTTAGAATAAGTAGTTTTTTCAAGTTTTGGAAAATCTGTTTCATGTTCTTTAGAAAACAATCATATAAACAAGTCGCATGCATCATTTGCATCACTGTATTAAGTTAAAAATCCTCTATCAATTGTCGCTAAAAATTCACGACATTTTTTAATGGATTGACTGTTTATTTGCATACGTATATTGAAGAAGAATCGATAACGTTAGGAATTACAGAGTGAGTTATAAGAAAATTGAGAAAGTGATCGCTAACATCAGTTTTTAATATGCCACTATCCGCTTGAGAACCCATGTAATTGTTAGTCATAATATTATCAATAATTGAAAAAGTATTGTGCGTTACTCGCGTTGGTTTGTTTATCATAGGTATTACGCTATAGTAAAGAAGTGTAATTTGTCACAGACAATAATTTTGTCACCTGACAAAAACATTTTCACCGTTTTTTCGCTTTTCTATACATCAGCCAATAATCTTTTTCTCAAATCCATAGTTTCAAGGGAGAAGTCCATAACTATTGAAATCTTAAACTGTAAACGAACTATAAAGACATTTTTTAAGAACTTTTTTGATGAGTAGAACATATACATATACATAGAACAGGAACGTTTTTAATGTGCTTTATAATTAAATTTGTGTGTAAATGTTATTTTTTAGAAGTTTTTTGTTTGTTTGAAACTTGCCTAAAACAATCGAAACAGCCTAAATAAACAATAAATAAATTAAATAAAAAGAATGCAATCCCATGATATTTTATATAAATAAAATTTAGATGACCGGGCTAAAATAAGACAATATTTGCCTTATCACTACGCCAGGGTTAGGGTCAGGGTTATCGGTGTAATTTAACACCAAGTCGGTGTAAATTGCACTAAAAATGTGTGCAGCATGAAATACTCCAAAACTACGTAACTAAACACGTTTTCGGTGTTTTTCATGCTGCACAACTTTTTAGTGTAATTTAACACCTTTTAATAAAGAGTGTAGAACTGTAAAGAAATGCATTTACAACAACAAAAAATTAAATGATTTTAAACATCAACAATTATGACTATTATTAATAACGATGCAAAATAACATTTATACCAAATTCTTTGAAACATTCTACTTAGTATACGACGAGAACTTTCCAGTATGTCAAAAAAGTCATAAAACCTTCAAAAATAAAGAAAAAGTTGTATATAAAATATCTCAAAGCGCACCTGCCAAATAGAAAAAAAAAACAGAAAACCTAAAAATCACTTAAATTCTCCACGTCAAACCAAAAAGTTTGAAGATGTGATTATACGCGAACCGAGCAAAATTCCAAACATATTTAAAATTTTTTTTACTGGAATTGAAACCAATCTTTCTAAAAAGAGTCCTGTGACCGAGAGTTTGTTTGAAGACTACTTGTGTCCTATAAATAACTTTCATTATAACATTGAGTATTCATCTGAATTATACCGCGACAAGCTCGATAGAACCTATAAATCTCTAAAAAGAAATAAAGCTATTTGTGCTGATGAAGTAAGTGGTAACATAGTTGTAGATTATTTTGAAAGTTTGAAAGATATTCTTTATAAAGTATTTAATGCCTTTATAAAACAAGGAGGTTTCCCGGATAAATGAAAATTGCATAAGTTGTACCAATTTACAAACAATGCGATAAAATAAACATAACCAACTATTGCCCAGTTTCGGTTGTCTAACTTTTTCAAAATTATTAGAAAGAACAGTATATGATAGAAAATTTAAATATCTTGACCAAAATAACATATTATATATCAACCAGTTTGGCTTTAAAAAGTATTTCAACAGAGCACCAATTATTTAATTTGTTAAGGAAATCTCATTATATTTTGAAAAAAAAAACATACGTTTTTAGACTTTTGTTTATCTTTTGAAGGCTTACGACTTCGTTGACCATAAAATATTGCTTGGATAGCTCAAATATTATGTAATTAATAAAATTAAAATGGTTTCATAACTACTTATAGAATAGAAAGAAATTTTATTTCTATTCTATAAGTAGTTATGAAACCATTTTAATTAGTTAGTTTATTTCGCCATTAAAAATGTTTACAGCGTACGACAATATAAAAAGATACAATTGGCTGAAGCAAGAAAATTAGCCTTATCACCATGCCTCAGTAGTTACGCAAATAAATATCCGTATTATATAAGCAATAGCATTTAAGGATGTTTAAAAACAAAAAAATAATAAAAAATAAAAAAAAGAAGAAGTGATTAAAATATAGTAATAAAAACGACAAAAATTTCTTTTTTTGGTTATAAACTAAACGTAATTCGATATATATTGTATATATATATATAATTTTTTTCCGAAATAATTCGAAATTAAAATGATAAAGTTTATGTTGCAATATGATAAAATATATCAAAGAAAACTGTATTTAACTTCAATTGCGGAAATGTTATTTCTTTAATAATAACAATATGCTGGTAATTTTTCCACAAAATTGGTCCCCGGTACTAAATAGAATAAGAAAATAAATTTAGATTATACTTTTGAGTTACAAAACTATTTTCTGAGAAGTCGGTGGGTTATTTATGGCTTACTTCTCTAGAACAAGGATAAAATATTGTTGTAGACAGTCCATGCTTTATTTTATACATGAACTGTATGACGAGGAAAACGTTGACTTTAAACACAATTAATGCATTGAGTTTACGTAGAAATGGTTCATAAGGCACAGTTCTTGTTGCTCCAAATACAAGTCTAAATTCATGTTTTTGTCAAGTTTAGATTTTCTTTAATTTAGCGAAGCTGGTGCTTGCCAATACAATATTGCCGTAAGTTAAATAGCCATGTACAAAGGAAAAATTTAAACTTTTTAAAGATCTTATATCTAAGAATGGTTTTGCTTTAAACATCATTGCAATGTTTATCAAAAGTTTTCTTTCAAGAGTGCATATATGTTTCCTTCATGATAAATTTTCGTCTAAAATAAAGCCTAAAAAGTTTACAGTTGTTTGTCTAGGAATCTTTATATTATTAATTTTAAGATTATGTAATTTTAAAGGAAGGTTTCCTGTTTTGGTTGGTTTGAAATAGAATAAACTTAGTTCTGTTGACGTTAAGTTTATTACAAATAAACCATTTGTTTACTTTGTTTACTTTTTTATTAGCTACTTTAAAGAGGGTGTAAGGATCCCTATGAGAATAAAACAGATTGGAGTCATCTGCAAACAAACAAAAAAAATTGATAAGTTCGAGGTCAGAGATAGATAAAGATAGAAAAGCAGTAACGGTTCTAAGATTGAACTTTGAGGAACTCTTCATTTTACTATACCTTTTGTCGTTTTAACATTTCCATATTGGAGTTGCTGTCTGTTTGATAAGTACTTTTTAAACCATTGTAAATTATTGTTTTTTATTCCATAATATTCAAGTTTTTTTAAACGAATGACATGGTTGACGTGTCAAAGGCTTTAGACAGATCAATAAAAACTTCTGATATAAAACGGTCATCATTGAAGGCATTGGTTACATGAGTTAAAAGCTTGGTCAAAGCGTGATCAGTTGAATGATTTTTTTTGAAAGGCAAATTAGTTGGTATGCAACATATTATTTACTGTTAAGTAGCTGTTTAGTCTATTTTACATTATACGTTCGAGCATTTTAGTAAAGCAAAGTAAAAATTTTTTAATTTTTTCTGGAACTGTATTAGGTTGAAGAGAAAGTTTAAAATTGTAATGTAATGATGTTTCTATAATATGAAAACTTGTTTAACAACATGCTAATGTTATCAAAACTTTCTCTTGTGTTGTTTTTGATGATTATTTAGAATAGACCCTGATTGCAACTCATTTATATCTAATTTAGATTCGTCCGTGACCTCAACCCAGAGTAGATCCTGATTCGTCCATAACCATGATCTAGAGTAGACCCTGATTTCAACTCATTAATATCTAGTTTAGATTTGTACATGGCCTTATCATATGTTTTTAAATAAGAGTTATACGATGATGAACTTGATGTAATTTTTTCAGCTAAGTTTGGACCAACATTAAAAAAACAAACTGTTCAGATTTTCAGCTACTAATGACTTGTCATATATTATTTTAAGTGAGTGTATTTATATATGTATGTGTAAACATATAAATAGAAATGATTAAAAAAAATTATCATGCCAGAACACATTGGTCAAAAAAGCAATTTTTCATATCTACGCCTCTATTGCTTGTCAAGAACTTGAAAGGATTTAAAAAAAGAAAAAAAGTGTTAATTTATTAAAACCAAAGAACTTTAAAATGAATATGAAAAAAAAAGAGTATTAATTTATTAAGGTTTAAAACTTAGATGAATGTTTAGTAGCCGAAAATAATTGAGAATTTGAACAAATTTATGACCCGATATAAAATCTAAATCCAAAACGCAACTCAGTCGATAAAAGTTATGGACTATGGCGCTAATGTTTAAAAAATATTTTTTAAGTTTAAAATTACACACAATACTCAAAGAAAGCAATAGAAGTTAATTAAAACACAATATTCAAAACGCCAGAAGTTATTAACACACTAAACTCAAAACATGCAATAAACTCGAAATACAATAAGACACAATACTCAAAAAGAAGCAATAGAAAGTTTATTGAATCCTCTTACAAAAGTACTTACCAAATAAACAATTCCGATAATAACAATGATAAATTCTACTTTACTCAAGTAAAATAATAGCCACTAAGTTTCTGCAAATAAAATAACTCAATTTTAGCATTTTATAAATAAACGCAAGAAATTTTAGCGGTCGAAAGAACAATAATCACCAACAACAAGTAATAAAGATAAAAGTGTAAACTATAGCATTAAATATATAAAATATAAACTAAAAAAAAAACTAACGCTTCTACTTAAATAGTAAATAGGTCAACCAAGAACCATCACATATTTTGAAAAAACTCTTTTGCAATGACTAATTTAATACCGACTCAATCAAAACAAGTCAATGACGCAATTTTCTTTAAAAATAAATTTCTTGAAGCTGAATATGGCTGGCCAAAATATTGGAACTAGAGCAAATTATAAAGCATTAACAAATGGAATTATTTTCATTATTATAATTAAATTAAGATAAAATGGAACGGTACAAATATCTAATAAACAAACTATTACAACAAGTAGAAATATTGAATCCAGTTGAGTTACAGTTGCAAACAAGAAGAAAAAAAATTCCTTAAACAACTAACAGTTATCAACGCATTGAGCAACAACAACAAAAAAAGCGAGGAAAAAATGTAACTATTTATGGTATTAAAGAGTAAACAAAGTTATCAGATGCAGATAAGCATGTCGACGATACGTTTGCATATGATGCAAAACCAAAGTTTGTTAAACGTGTTAAATCTATGTCTTCTAAACCCGGACCAATTATTGTTAGATGTTTCTGAAAGAAACCCATTCCTTGCAACACCCAAAAAAACAAAAAGTTCTGATGATTACAAAAATGTCTTCATAAGCCCAGATCTAACTGAGGCAGAGCGATATCTAAACTATCAGTTAAGAATGAAGTGTAATAAATTAAATAGTAGTATAAATCTAAAAACATTGCCGTTTAGATACGGTATACGAGGCAGTGGAGTTGTTAAGCTCAAACATCTCCAAAACCACTGCCTAAGAATCACTACCCTCAATTTACTCTTCTACCGACGAAATTAAAATTTCATCTTTGAATTTTAATTAAGTTTGATCCTTGGTGATTTTAGTCTCCCGAATATGAAATGGTCTAATAATGGTATTAAATCTTTCATTCTAAACAACTCTAACGAGTATGAGTTTCGAAACATTTACCAAAACAACCTCGTTACACAACATATCCCATTCCCTAATTTCCAGATAACCTATGGCTCCCCGAAATATATACTTGTTTAAATTTGTCTCTTATATCTATTCTAGATAATAACACTAAGAGTCATTTTAGTGTCACTTGGATAATCTTAGTTTTCATAACCGCTACCCGAAAACGAATCTTAATTGCTTAGTTACAACAAAGGTGATTACAATAAGCTGAAATATTTAAAGAAAAGAAACAATATAAAAATCTCAGAACAACCCAAAACTCATCTACATATATATTAACAACCAGCTAAAATTTAATGATAAAAATCGTTCTTTCAAAAATGCTACAGGGGAAATTACTGAAACTCTTTCCAATTTAGTTAAACTTTTGAACTTTTAATTCAAATCTATGCTTACTCTTGAAAGCTCCAAAAAATTTTCCATTTTTAAATAAAAGTGATGTTAAACCTAAATGCAACTATAATATCAACTTGAGTTTCTCTATTTCAGTCATTATTAATGAACTTACCGATCTAAACTCTTACAAATCTTTCGGAACTGACAGCTTGCACCCTTTAAAACTTTAGATATGTACCAAAAGCTTCGCAACTCCTCTTACAAAAATTTTCCATGAATTTTTTAATTCTGGAATAGTACCAACTCTCTAGAAATCAGCAAATATTAGTCCGGTCTAAAAAAGAAAGGGAAACAAACTAACTTTCTAAAAACTATTAACCTGTTTCACTAACTACGGTTGCTTGCAAAATCTTTGAAAAAGTGTAAAGAATAAAATCTTGAAGCACACATACGATAATCTGCACTCTACAAATTAACATGCCTTCCTTTATCATAAATCTTGCATAATCAATCTAATAGAGACTTTTGATATTATTTTCCTAGCATCGCACCAATTTATTGATAAAATCTACCTCGACTTTGCTAATACATTTGATTACGTACCTCACAACAGACTTATGCTAAAATCATACAGAATAAACGGCAAACTAGTACAATGGATTATTTACTTTCAGTAGGTAGAAACCAGTACGTTACAGTTAACAATACTGGGTTAATGTTCTCAGTGGTGTTCCTCAGGTTCTGTTCTCGGCCCGCTCCTCTTTATTCTCTTTACAAACAATCTTGCCCTACTTACTAAAACTTCTGATATATTTGCCGACAATACTAAACTTTTTTCTAAAAACTTTAGTGCAGTTTAATTTTGTTGATCTGCTGGATCGTCTACGCTTAGTATACGAGTGGTCAAACACTTGGTTACTTAAATAAAACATTTCAAAATGTTGTGTTATCCATTATGGTAAAACCAATCCTATGGACAGTTACTTTTTGAAAAATGAACAAGGTATAATTTAAAGCCTAAGAAGCTCTACTAAAGAGCTTTAAGAGTCATTTTTACATCTAAACTCAAAAAGAGCACTCATATTTATTTAATTGTCTCCAAAGCTCTACAAATTCTTGGTACGCTAAAAAAGACATTCACCATTATTGATAAAAAATGGCTCAAACAATATAAATTGTTTTGAAGACCACAACCTGAATATGCAGTGTCTGTTTATGCCCGTATTTAAAAAATGACATTTTAAACAAAAAGCAATAAAATGGGCTTCAAGATTGAGACATCTTTAATACAACGAACGACTAAAAAGACTAAATCTACTATCACTTGAGTTTTGGCGCCTACGATGCGATCTTATCTAAATCTTTAAACTAATACATCGATTTAATATAATTAATGATTTGATATAGCAAATTAAAAATGTTAACTAAGATTTATTAACTCCTTCTCACGTGGTCACGGTCACGTGAAAATAAAGCGTGAATATGTTCCAAACAGTCTTCGATGACACCACCAACTATATGATAGATCAGCCAAATACTGGAACGAACTACCCGAGCAAGTAATTTTCAAATTAACGATACTTTCTTTTAAAATTAGGCTAGAAAACTAGTTAGAGATTTAATTCGGAGCGAAAATTTATAAAACTGGTTGTTTATAGAACGCTGTATGTATATATTGTATTCATATTTTGCGGCTGCAACTATAATAATAATAATAATAAAAGTAATAATAATAATAATAACAATAATAATAATAAACAATAATAATAATTTTATAATAATACATATTCAATTTTTTGCATACTACAAGAAAAGTTTTCAGAAAACAGGAGATTTTTTCTTCTCTTCCGCATTAATATAATTTACCCTTAAGTTACAAACTGTTGTAAACCAATAATTTTTTTTATTAAACATTAAAGCATATTTATTTATTTTATCACTTTATTTTTTTATTACAATAAACGAAGAAAGATTTTACGAGAATAATCTGAATCGGTTTTCTATACAGTTCACCCACGTAAATGTGTCTTAACACAGTGGAAACCAAAACATTTTTTTTACTTATAAAAAGTCAACTTGTTTCATAAAATTTGTATTAAACAAACACTGGCTACCTCTGTAGTAACATAAGTATTGAATTATGCTACTATTAATCGATGAGAACTGAGTTAAGTAAAAAAAAAATTTTTAACTTTTCTTAGTTTTTAAATAAATGAATACATTATTAAATTGAAAATAAATAAGTATAATGCAAAGTTTGATTTTTATCATAAGTAGTTCAAGGTCACACATACTGGAGGAGAAGCCTTCTAGACTATCTATATGTGCGGCCGTGGCTCAGTGGTTAGAGCGCCCGTTGTATAAGTAGGAGATCCAGGTTCTAAACAAGATCTGGACAAATTTTCGCGTCACCGTAAGGAAGGAGGTGTGAATTTCCTGGTTAAACGCACTTCCGCGGTGCTCTGCGACAAGACCGTTAGGACTTCTTACTGCACCTGAAAAAAAAAAAAAAATCTAGGGGCAAATGCAGGTAGTGCCAATACAACATATAAAAAAATATATAAAAAAAAGCATAAAATTATTAAAAAAAAAAATTAAAAAGTTAAAAAAATAGACAGTCTCTTAAAATTAAGTATAATTTAGTAAAATTAAAATAAGCGCAAGAGTACTAGGTACTAATTAATGAGATAAGGTACGAAATAGATGAACAGGTACAAAAATCAAAAATAAACTACTTAGTAAGAAATACATACCTGTATATATATACATATATATATATATATATATATATATATATATATATATATATATATATATATATAATATATATATATATATATATATATATATATAATTAATTATTGCTCTGTTCTTTAAGAACATTGAGCACTCTATTTGTAAAATACACTAACATAATTTACATATATATATATATATATATATATATATATATATATATATATATATATATATATATATATATATATACAAATATATATATATATATATATACAAATATATATATATATATATATATACAAATATATATATATATATATATATATATATATATATATATATATATATATATATATATATATATATATATATATATTTAAATAACACGACGTTTTTTATTCGTGACATGTTTCAAAAAATTTATTTACATTTTCAAAAGATTTTTTTATAATAAAAAAAACTCTGAAATAAATATTAAAAAATAGAAGTCTTTACAGAGAAATATTAAAGGACAAAAATTATACATAATAAACCAATATATTTGTTACAAAATAACTCGGTAAATAACCAATCAAAATAACCAACTGTCGAAACAAAAACAAAAATAAACTGACAGTATAGCTAAAAAGATAAGTTTATAGCAAAATGGAAAGTTTGTCTATTAAGTGAGGGACTTTCCTATTTAATGTGAAGGGCTTCTTTCATCTTTAACTTGTGTTTGGTTGGGGTAATATCCATTGGGCACTTCTATTTGTTAACATTTATTTCAGAGTATTTTTTTATTGTAAAGTAATCTTTTAAAATTGTAAATAAATTTTACAATGCATGTCAAGAATAAAAAATATCGTCTTATTTTTAAAAAAAGTTACTTATTTTATGCTATTACGACGTTCAAGAAATATTTTACGATTTAGCAAACTCTTCACAAGCTGGTTTAACTTTGCACATTGTGCGAAAACTTGAAAAAACTTCATATTAAAAGTAAAAAAGCTCGCTTAGACATAAACTTTTTAAAAAATTGCAAACTATTTAAAGTCTTTCCAAAATATCTTGTATTCAACATACCACATGCAAATTATAATGATTTAATCTCGATTAAAAAACGATCTCTTAAAAGTGCTTTACATAAAACAATAAACAAAAAGAAATTACTGGACAAAGAGTTAGAAAATTCAAAATCTCAAGTAAGAAAAAACTGCTCAACTTTGCAATGGTATCTTAACTATTGCAATCAAAAACAATAAAAAAAAGAAAGAGCTTTCAATCATTAAAACTCACAAAAATAAATTATGTTCCCTCACAAAATCAGCAGGTCTTCCTTTTAAACAACAAAATGTTATTAAAAATTTATCCTCATATACGTTACATCATGCTAAACTCGGTTTATTAAACAATGGTCTTAGTTTCGCTTTACCACCAGCATTTATAAAAAAGACGAATGTGTCGCTCAGTTTTATTGTATTTTGCAATTTCTTAATAATCAACTGAAAAACAATGATTCAAAACCTCAACTGAAAAGTGAACTTTTCCATTTGGCTAACAATTACGTATACAAATTCACCCCATCTAAAAATTGTCTAAGAAAACATGAAATATTAAAAAGACTTCGAAATAATGAGAACATTGTTATTACACGACCAGACAAAGAAAATAGTACAATTGTTCTTAATAAAGTTGATTATATAAATTCATTACACAATATTATAATTAATAAGACTAACTTTAAAGAATTAAAAGAGGATCCAACTATAATAAGAGAAATATCTTTACAAGGGTATCCTAAAAAATTTAAGTTTAAATGTTTTGAAAAAGACATTCACTCTAAAATCTATCCTGTAGGATCTCAACCTGCAAGAATTTATACGTTACCTAAGATGCACATATAAAGTAAAGATAGTTCTCTTCCAACATTTTGACCTGCAATTTCAACAATCGGAACATATAACTACAACCTTGCCGAACATCTTTCTCATTTAATGTCTCCACATATACCTAAACAATTTTGCATTTTAGACTCTTTTTTTTGTTGTTGAAGAATTAAAACAAGTTTATGCAACTAATAAATTTATCGTTTCACATGATGTTGAAAGTTTGTTCACGAATATTCCACTTAAGGAAACCATCAACATAGCAACTGATTTATTTTTTATAATAAAATTAACTCAAAAAGTTTTTCAAAAATTCACCTTAAAAAATTACTTCAGAATTCCACATCCGGTTTACATTTTCTATTTGACAGAAAATATTACGATCAAACAGATAGTGTTACTATGGGTTGTCCTTTAGCTGATATATTCGTCAGATTTGATGAACAAACATGGGTCAATAAGCACCATTAATAGCACCATTTTTTTATAAACGGTATGTGGGTGAAATAATTGCAATTTTTAATTCTGAATATAAAGCTCAAGAATTTTTCGAACACCTCAATAAACAACATAAAAATTTGAAATTTAGTATGGAAAAAGAGATTGTCTTTTTAGATGTACTTATTAAAGAATCCGATTCGTTTTCGACTTCAGTTTATCACAAAAATCACGTATACAGGTCTTTTACAAAAAAATTTTATTTTTGTTTGCTCTTGCTATAAGTTTCGACTTGTTCGTTATTTGATTGATCGTATATTTAAAACTAAAAATATTTGGGATGGCTTTTATAAAGATATTAAGAATGTATCATTAGTTTTACAAAATAATAAATTTCCACAAAAAATTATTGACTCTGAAATTAAATCCTATATTGATAAAAAAATGAACCCATCTGCTTCTAACATTGATAATAGCTTAAATATAAGATACTTTAAGCTTCTATACATTGGAACGTACTTTAATTTTACTAAAATGAAAATTTCAAAAATTGTTCATAAGTATTGTAAGGATGTTCTAATAAAATTAATTTCCACTTTAAATAAAATACAAGTTTGTATTTGCTTAAAAAGGGTCACCTAAACTGCTTAAATCTCATGTTATCTATAAATTTTCTCGCGCTGGCTGTAATGCCAGTTATGTTGGAGAAACCTCCAGACATTTGGCAACTAGTTTAAATGCGCACTTAAAAAGTGATAAACACTCTTATATATTTAAACACTTAAATCTATCTATTAATTACAAAAATCTGGGTAACTGTGATTATTTTAATATTTTGGATATATTTTTTTTATTTATGTGAATTTTCATGCTATATTTACCTATACAATGTTATATCCGAAGATATTGTTTAGCATAGGAACAGCCACATATAGTCATTGAGACTAATCTAAAGTAGCGTCCGTTATTGACCAACATTAACTTTTCGTTTAACACTCCAACCAACTGAGCTATCCAGTCACAAATAATGATGATGATATGCCACACATAGGGATAATGTCCCAACCAAACACAAATTAAAGATAAAAGAATGTGAAGACATTAACTGGGAAAATCCCTCACTTAATAAACAAACTTCACATTATGCTTTAAACTTATCTATTTAATTTTACTGCTAGTTTATTTTTTGTTTGTTTTGACAATTGATTATTTTAATTGGTTATATTATTTTAATTGGTTATTTACCGAGTTATTTTGTAATAATATATTGGTTTATTATGCATAATTTTTGTCCGTTATTATTTCTTTGTGAAGGCTTCTATTTTTAATATTTATATCAGAGTTTTTTTATTGCAAATTAATCTTTTGAAAATGTAAATATATTTTACGAAACATATCAAGAATAGAAACACCGTGTTATTTTAAAAATAATTACTTATTTTATGCTATTATGACATTCAAATATTATAAGTAAAATTGATTTTTTTTAAAGTGAAGTTTTTTCGGCTTCTATAGCAACGCTCCAAGCAACGGCAATTTCCTAACATTTTAGTTAACAATTTTTTATATTCAGTCCCTAATTGTTTTTGCAACCTTTATTTCAATTTATTCAGTATCTAATTAACTTTTGCAACATAGATTACCAATATATGTTTTTTAAATGTGATTTAAACAGAATTCTCTTTTCGACCTTGTACAAAACATAAAATTGAAAATAAAAACTTGAAATTTTCAGGGTGTGCTCTTTAACAATTATTTCAGGGACTGTTGCAGAATCACAAAAAACTCATGATAATATTTTAAGTTTTGAACAATTATCTTAAATAAAAAATGGATTTTGTTCTTTTTGCTTTAACTGCTTAGATCTGCCATTTTGATAGAAAAATTTTTATTGAAAATTTCCAGGCCAGTAAAAACGTTCTTAAACCTTGTAGAGCAGGTTTTTCTAAGCTGAATAGTAAGAAGCTCACTTTGACAAGAACAAATAATTTACCTTCTCTGCGCTTTGTTAAAAATAATCTCAACCCATAAACCCTTTTTTGTCATATATTTTAATTGATTATCTTTCATTATAAACCTGGAAAACACATAAAAAAAATTAGTCTAAAACACACAAAACTTTTGTGTTTTGCAAATGAAACAAAAATTGAAACACTGTGAGTTCAGTTTATATAAGTTGTATAAATCAAAGATATAAAATTGCAAATACATTTATTTTTGGTATGTCTATTTTATTTATTAACATGTTCTTTTACTTTCCCTATGAATGATTTTTAATAAAAGTAATAAAAAAGTATTTTTAATGTATGTAAATAAAAAGAAAATTACAAGGATATAATTATAAAAAAAAATAAAATAAAAAGTCCTTTCTTAAATACATGGTTTAAATCATTTTATTTTTTAATTAAAATTGAAGCATTAACAAATTACTTACACCTTAAAAAATGATTAGGGGAGAGTATGCACCCATGATCCTAAAAATCTATCAGGCCAATTTACTGAATATATGTTCTCATTTCGATCTCTAAAGTAACAGTACATAATAGCAAATTTTATACCTTATTAAAATTCAATAATCTTTTTTTTACTAGAATATTTTAAGTAGATTTAAAATCATAAAAACTAAGAACCCTCATTTGGGATCAAGGGTGCATACCAGTATGCTCCAATGATCCTACCTATATGCACCCTTGATCCTATGTGTGTATACATGTTCTGAGATCAAACTTATACCATAAATATGTAAGAATTATTTTTAAGTCGTCAAAAGTATGTCTATAATAAATACCAATAAAGTTATTATTAATTTTACTACAAATTTATCTTTCTTAAAAGAAAAAACCAATGAAAAAAATGTTATTTTTTACTGAGACTAAACGTTTTTTTTTCATTACTTTCAAAATCAAGTTTTCTTTTCCTTGTCATGAAGATCTTATTTTGCGTTTCATATATTTTTTTTTTTTTTACTGAGACTTTTTTTTCATTTCCTGAATCATCAGTGATTGATTAAAAGCTGGGGCATGAACAATAGCAGAAACTGGATCAATAACACCTGAAAATGGGTTAGCAGTAATAGGTTCTGGACGATCTGTTACATATGAAGCCAAAAACTCATTATCAGAAAATACGTTTGGATTAAAGGGTTCAATTCCTGCCACAGCAAATCCTGCAGAAATGTTGGACAAAGTAAAAGCTTGTGCATAAGCTTTCTTTACAACTGCAGCTATATCATATATGGTCATCGGTCTTGGATTAGATACAACCCAATCATCACAGGCTGTATTGTAATAACGTTTCAAAGGCCCATAAACTGACCGATCTAATGGCTGCAGCTTGTGACTACAATGTGGTGGAAAGGACAGCATAGTTATGCCATTTTTTTTAGCTAAATCTAAACACACAATTGAAACATGGCTCTCATGGTTGTCAAAAAGTAAAAGCACTGGATTAGCTGGTGAACATTTCACATTTTGAATAAAATGTTTTATCCACTCGAAAAACATTGCACAATTCATCCAGCCAGATGGGTTTGCAACCCCAACACATCCAGGTGGACCATCATTTAATATACTTCCTTTGAAATGAACTCTTGGAAAAATAAAAAATGGAGGGATTAAGTTTCCTATTGCATTAACTGCACAACAAACTGTTACCAATGTCCCTCTTTCTGCTGAAGTTATCCTTCCAACTTGTTTATCTCCTTTTTCAGCAATTACTTTAACTGGTTTTTGAACGGTTGTAAGACCTGTCTCATCAACATTATATATGTTTTGTGGCTGAAATTTGTGTTGCAGACACAATCTTTTAGATTGGTGAAAAATTCTCCGACTGTATAACGATTAAAAGCAGTTGCTCGTGTCATACTAGTAGCTTCTGGATTTCGTAAAGATAACTCATTCCTACGTAACATAAAACCACGAAGCCACTGTTTCCCAGCTATTTGTAAACTTTTCCAGGATTTAGGAATGCGCTTAGAAAGAGTCATTGCAAATTCATAGGCTAGTTTTCGTGTTGTTTTGGTTAACAATCCATAGTGAAGTTTTGAAGCCCTTAAAAGATGGTCTGATAAAGATGTTTAATTGCATTCTGAAAAAGAAAACCTTCTATTTCTTTAAGATACAAATAAGCACAATTCGTAAATGTATCGCAAAAAAAAAAAATTATCTAAATCTATGTTTTCTTATTAAGAATGCGTGATTCGATTATTTGATTTTAAGCGTTTTTAAAAGACATAATTTTAACGTAACGAGCCGAAACATTCTCACCATTTTAACTTCGTTCTTTCACTTCCGCAAACAATTTTCTTCTGATTGCAAGCGTTTCGCGAGAAAAATCTTCATTTACATAAATATTTGTTCCTCTGAGACTCAGAGCCGTACTTTCGCAAGTGACACCGCACTGATCCCCCGATATTTAAGGGGACCCAAACATTAAAAACACGTTTTTCTAAAATGAAATTTATTTATTAGAAACGGAAAATTTTAATCTAAAAATCAATCAAATGGAAACAAAAAAAGTTTGATTAGTTTTATAACAATTTATTTTGAAAAACAATATTTTTCAAAAAACCCAATAGTTCTGTTGTTTTATTGTTTCAAATTGTAAGTTTTTATTTATTTTTTAAACAGATTTGTTAACATTTTAAAACTCACTTGTCGTTTAATTTGAATTTAAATACAACATTTAATTACCTCAAATGTCGTAAAGATGTTATGAAAGCGGCGCACAAAAACGAGCGAAACAGATTAAATAGCCTCGCTGGATCATTAGATAAATTTTTTAAATGAGGCGAAAGTTCGTCAGTTTCGAACTTTGTTTTAATCGAAAAATGCAGTTTAAATGGTAAATCTCAATTTGAAAATGATAATTTTGAATAAAATATAAATGAGCCACAACTTCAAAACATCGATAACCAGAACAAGAATGTAGATAGTGAATCAGGATCCAATAGCGTCAATATTAAGGTTATTATATCTAACGAGACTTCAGAATTTAGTTATAACTTACAAACAGAGAGCAGCATTTAACCAAAATGTAACTATGATATATTAGATCCTGCAACATGGCCTGTTGAAATCGACAAGAAACAACGGATGTTTTTGGTAGAGCAGTCACTAAAAAGTATTAAAGATATCCATTATAAAAGAAATTCTGAAGGAAGATGTTTTATTTATACTTTTTTTACCAACAAACAAAAAATGGCGAAAAAAAATTAAGAAATTGGCTTTTATATTCTGACTCGACAGGAAAATGTTTCTGCTTTTGTTGTCGTTTGTTTTCATTGATAAAGATAACCTTAACTTCAAGTGGATTTTTTGATTATGCCCATACAAGAATAAAGTTATCTGAACATGAATCTTTAAAGAAACAACTTGAATCAGCGTATAAATGGCAAATTCTAGAGTTTAACATTAAACACAGAACAAGAATAGATCATCTCAATGAAGATGAGTTCATTTAAAAAAAACGCAGGTGGCAAATAATTCTAAAAGGTATTTTAAAAGTGGTATTGTTTTTAAGCGAAAAAAATTTAGCTTTTAGGGGCAGCAACGAAAAACTCTTTGAACCAAATTATGATAACTTTTTAGTAGTAATTGAATTACTTGCTGGTTTTGTTCCAGAACTCAAAATGCATTTAAAATCAATCACTGGTACAGAAAAAAGAGTTACATCATATTTTTCTGTGAAAATTCAAATCGAAATTATCTTACAACTAACTTCTTGAGTCTTACATACAATAGTAAGTAATAGTAAATCATCAAAATACTTTTCCGTAATGATAGATTCTACACCGGATTTTGGCAAAAAAGAACAGTTGTCCATCATTATTCGGTATTTTAAAATAGCGGACCAAAAGCCAAGTGTTCAAGACACTTTCTTGATCTTTGTAAATATAATGTCATCAACCGGAGAAAGTTTAGCAAACGTTCGTATTGAGAATTTAGAAATATTAGGAATCAAGATTGCTAATTGCCTAGATCAGTCATATGACAACGCAAGCAATATGAAAGGAGAATATAATGGAGTGAAAAATCGAATTTTAGAAGTCAACTTCAAAGCATGGTATACGCCGTGTGGTGGATATGACATCAATTTAGTTAGCCACTTCAAAAGAATATAAATATCAAAATAAAAGTATTACCATTATCACAATCTAATGTATATATGCATAAAATACATATATAAATGCAAATATAAAAAATACTTTTATAAATATATATAATTTTATTATTTTATAACTTTTATTTATCAAGATTTAGAATTTAAAAATAAATAAAAATGAGATAAAACATGGACATCAAAGAAAGATAAAGATTCAGATTAAAATCAAAAATAAATATGATCAAAAATAAAGTATATAACAAGTAATTAAAACGAGTGATTACTCCTATTCAAAAGTTTCAGAAGAAGTCTTGTTCATTGACAATTTTCAAAGTTTATTTTTTATTTTATTTTAAATTGATCAAGGGAAGGAATTTTTTTTAACTCATTATCCAATAACGTGTTCCATAATTTAGGTCCTCTGATTGCAATCGAGAACTTAGTAGCAGAATAATATGCTTTTGGTTGAATATAGTTGTTATTTGAAAATCTTGTTGGGTATAAATGATTTAATTTTTCAAAAAATGAGTTAAATAAAATGGGTGCCATTTTATCATCCACTTTGAACATAAATATAAAATATGATATAAATTAAGTTGAAATACGTTGAGTATTTTGAATTTATTAAAAAGAAATTTAGTGTGTGAAAAACTTTTTATTTTTACATAGATTATTGCTGCACCAAGCAACGTTAGCGTAATTTAGATAGCAATGAATAAAAGAAAAATAAATAAATTTCAAACAAGTTTGGTATAACAACTGTTTGGCTTTATATAAGAGGACTATATTTTTTGAGATTTTATTATGGATTATACGTATGTGCTCTTTCCACGTTACATTTTCATCTAAAACTACACCTAGAAACAACTTTTAAGCTCTCTTTTGACATAAGAGTTATTAATAAAAAGCTTAGGAAATTTAAGGGAACGTTATCATGAAGATGATGGAAAAAAGTATATTTTGTTTTTTTAATATTTATGGAAAATTTATTCGATATAAACCATTCGCTTAGTTTCGCTAGCTCTTTCTTCATTGTTGCAAATAAAATATTAATATCTTTATTAGAATAAAATACATTAGTATTGTCGGCAAATAAAATTGAGTTTAAGATATTGGAAAATTTACTCAAGTCATTTATATAAATGTGAAATAAAAGCGGTCCTAGAATTGATCCTTGGAGGACTCCGTAGTTAACTGTCATTAAATCTGTTTTCGCCATCATATAAAATGCATTGATTTCTATTCTTCAAATAACTCTTAAACCAATCTAAGTTAGAATTTATAATACCATAATTTTTAAGTTTATATAGAAGAATATTATGATCTACGATATCAAACTCTTTACTTAGATCAATAAAGACACCTAAAGTAAATTTTTGTTTATCATAGGCTTTAAATATTTCTTGTACAAGATTAATTATTGCATCATCGGTCGAATGACCGGATTTAAAACCAAATTGTTTATTGTAAAGAATATTATTTACATTTAAGAAGGAATAAAGTCTATTAGACATTCCACTCTCCAAAATCTTTGAAAAAAAAATAAAGAAAAAAATTTGATTTATCAACAACTAATTTATTAATGAATTTGAGATTTTTTGGCAGAGCATTTCTTTCTAAATTTTTCTTGCCAATTACTTCCTTAATAATGCGCCATGTATTTTGTGAACCATTACTTTTTATAATTTGATCTGAATAGTAATTAGGTTTAGAACGTCTCAAAATTGACTCAAATAAACGTTTATAATTTTTATAGTTAGTTTCATTTTCTAGTGTTCATTTTTTAAGGTATTTGCAATATAATCCCTGTTTTATTTTTAAAGATTTAACAATTCCCTTTGTTATCCAAGGGCTTAAAAGGCTTTTTTCTTTTAATAATTTTGTAACTTTGGAAAATGCTTTATATTATTATTTAAGAAACTTAGCCAAGAAGATATCACAAGCTTGATCAGCATTTAAATTTAATAGAGTTTCGTCCCATTTTTCAAATCATGAAAAAATTTAATGGAGGTATCGTTTATGAGTCGTTTTGTTACTTTATTTTTGTAAGAATAAGACTTATTGCATTTATTTAAAATAATAAAAATGGAAAAGTGATCCCAAATATCCGTTTTAAATATTCCTGTTTTTATTTTTGATGTAAGAAATTCATTGGTAAAAATTTGATCAATTGACGTTGCACTAGTCTTAGTTACATGCGTGGGTTTATTGATTAATGGTATGTAACCATAGTAACCAGATTGAAAAAAGACATCAAAGAAATTATTAATGTGCTTATTAACATCATATTCAAAAATGTTGAGGGTAATGTCTCCGATAAAATACACACTTTTATTTAAACTTGATTTTTTTTAAATTATTTTTTTAATGTGGTTTTTAATTTTGCATAAATTTGTATGATAATGAGTTAATAATAAATATACATAAACCCCCACCTTCCTTGCCCCAACCTCTAACTTGGTGTACCACATTGTAATTAGGCAATTGGAAATTTGAATCGCTTTCAATATTTTTATCATGGTACCATGTTTCGCTAAGGCAAATAATCTTAAAACTAATTTTGATTTTATATAAAAACTGTTTTAAAGATTCAAAATTATTAATTACACTCCTAATATTAATATGGAGAATTGAAAATGAGTTATCGTCCATTACTTCCGTGATTTTTTTTGAGTTGGAGTTATAATATAATGGGCTAATATGTTTAATTACTTCATCGTTATTATAAAAATTAATATCAAGATCCGAACTTTGATTTAAAAGTGTTGAATTATTAATTGCAAACGTTTTAAACTCAAAATCGGATCTATCAGTTTCGTCAGCCATTTTAAATAAGAGTAATTTTAATAACAAATAAAATAAAATAACTCAAATATTTGATTTTTTTAAATCCTTTACAATTAATTTATCATAAATAACAATACAATACTTACCGTTGTTTCTTTGTAACTTTCTTTCTTCGAATAATTTTTTTCGTGTTAATGATGTTTCGACAAAGAAATCCTCGTTTATAAATATTCCAGAACCTTTAAGTTTGTTTGCATTTTTCAGGATTTTTATTTTATTTTTATAATCGAGTAACTTGATCACAAATGTTCTTGGCTTGTTGGTATTATCTTACCTGTCCGAGCTCTTTCTATTTTCACTCCATTTACATTGAGATTATTTTCAAGAATGTTTATTATTTTTATTTCCAAATCATCCCAACTTTCCGACTCGTTTTCAGTAATTCCCTCGAATCTTAAGTTATTTCTTCTTTGCCTATCTTCGAGTTGTCGTATTTTTGTTTTGTCTTCGCTTCCTAAACTAGATTTTGAATAGATTTTTTTCTCTAGGTCACTAACCTATTTATCGTGACCATCTTGATGAAACGATAAACATTCTTCAATGTCCTTTTGAACTTTTTCGTAATTCAGCAACTGACTGTTTAACTTTACTTGATCAGCTTTTCTCTTTTCATTTTCTTTTTTTAAAGATTCGCAAGTGGTTTTAATTGTATCCCGTCGATTAGTTTACTAGTAATTTTCAAGTTACCGCTTATTAATTTCAAAATATCTTTTTGCTGTTTCAGAAACATCTCTTCAAAAATTTGCTTTACTAACTGTATTGGGATTTCGGAATCTTTAAATTTATCAATTTTGTTATTAAAACTAATTGCGATGAAAAAAGAAATAAAAATAAAAACATTTTTGAATCTTTAAATGAACTTAAAAGATATTTAAAAAGCATAAAAAGCTTTTTTTTTTTTATTTTTACGCAAGAAAACACGTCCGTTCACTTCCGCGTCATACGCAAGAATGCACAGTTATAGTACAGTTCACTGAACGGTCTTCTTGTGATACTCAAATATTAAGTAGAAACAAAGATTGTCTTGATAAATTACCAGAGCCTAGTTTAGTTAACCTAGTTTAGAACCTTTTTGAGCCCATTACGGTGTGCACGTTCCATTTCAATGCCCTTTAAACCCAGTTTTTGTAGAAAAAATGAATGAACCTTTCCTTCGGTTTCTTCCCAAGATTCCACTTCGTCTTCACATATTCCATCAATTCTTAAGTTATCTCTTTGCGATCTATCTTCGAGATTACGGATTTTTTAGTTTAAAAATTCATTATAATTTTTTTCTTTTTCTAATTGTTTGCTACCGATTTTGTTTAATAAATTTTTGTTGTTATTTTCAATCTTTTTATCGATTAATCGATTTTTTTTTTTTATCGATTAATCGATAAAAAGATTGAAAATAACTACAAACATTTATTAACACGTAATTAGTGTTTATTGAAGTTTAAACTTTCTTTTATCTTTTCAAGCTCTTTTTCCATTTTTTAATCTTATTTGCATTTGCAATGATATTTGTCTCAAATTTATCCGATCTTTCGTTTAATATTTTGTGTTCGCACCAACAGTAGTAATAACTGTTTTTTCTTGGTTTTTAAATATAACTGCAGTTTCCTTCTTAAAATCATCCAGCGTTTCTTTCATCATTTTTTTTATTTCTTGTAGTGTTACCGCCATACTTAATATTGAAAGAATCTTTTTAGTTAGTGGATTCGTCGGTTTTTTAAATGTTTCTATATTATCTTTGAATTTAATTATTATATTATTTATTATATTATTTATTATACTATTTATTATATTATTAAATATATTATTTATTATATTATTTATTATATTATTTATTATATTATTTATTATATTATTTATTATATTATTTATTATATTATTTATTATATTATTTAACATATTATTTATTATATTATTTATTATATTATTTATTATATTATTTATTATATTATTTATTACATTATTTATTATATTATTTATTATATTATTTATTATATTATTTATTATATTATTGATTATATTATTTATTATATTATTTATTATATTAATATCTTGAGATAAACTGATATATACAGACTTTAGCTGACTGATGACTGAAATTGGAAAACCAGCACCTGGCTTGTAAGTAGATTTTGAATCAGCTTTATCCTGTTTATAATGACACCAACTATGTATACCATCAGGGAAATGAGTATGCCAATTGTTTTCAGCTGATGATGCAACATGGAAAATGTTGCAAGTCTAGCCTTTTTCATACCTTTTAAATTATTGGCATCTTGCCTAACAGCAAATCTATTGTAGTTTTGTAGCCTTTGCCTCCAACTCCTTTAACGGTTTTTTTCAAAGTTCTTAATCTACTACCGACTCTTCTGTATATGTTCAACGTACTCCAACTTACACACTATTATACCAGGATAAGTATCCTTAAGATAAGAATAGCTTTTACAATCAAAAATAAAATTCAAAAATAAAATTCAACAAACTTTACAATCGCCATCACCATAATAGTTAGCATACCTTAGTTTATTTTGTGAAATAGAACAAAAATATTTGTGCACTAATTACTTCCATGTCAGGAGTAGAGCCACGACAATTTAATTTACATAGATGTGATGATTTCAAAGCTTCAAATGCTCAAGGATTATTTTCTTTAAGTTTTAATTTTAGACTACATGCTTTGCTTGATCGACTTATTGAATCGCAATCAAGAATTTTACATGTGTCCATTGATATTGCTGTAACAACTGCATTTAATGAAGAAAACCCAAGACGATGCCAGCTACCATCGTCTAATACTGCATTGTCAACAATATTTAAAAAAAGGTTAACAAATTTCTTTCACTGCATCAACCATTATTTCTTTTCTAAAAATTCTAGCACAATCACAGACAGATTTAATTATTTTGTTGGAATTATTTTTAGTCAAAGGTTTAGTATTCATTAAAGATGTAAGTTTTTCTAATCCTTAAAAACATTGATCACACGCACGTATTGAATAAACTATTCTATTATTTAAATCAAAAGTGTTTTTCCCAAGACATGTCATTGAAGCATAAAATTCAATTTTTTCATGGCAGTTAGAGCAGCAAATATTTAACATTGAGCTAAATTAAATGGGAAAACATTTAATAAAAGTTTAATTTAGATTGTAAACATTTTTTGCAACATAGTTGATTAATTACACCAGATAAAGTTTCAATGGCAACAAATCGATAACCAACAATTTTATTTTTATTATGCTGAGTTGTTTCAATTTCTTAATTTTATTTGAGGGTATAAATAAATTTAAGGAAGTGTTACGAAAATATGGTCATTTTCATAACCAGTAACAGGAGCAACTGATAAAGTTGAATCGATTGAAAAAATTTTAGTGTGTCTAATTCCACGAAACTTTCCAGATTTTTTACTTTGAGAACTTTTTCTGACTCTACATGATTTACCCATTGTTAAAAAAGTTTATTAGATAACAAAAAAATAACAAAATAGCTTGCAGTTCTGATTGAAAACCTGTTGCTATGCGTGTTGCTAGGCAGATCAAATTTACCCAGCCGAAAGAGTTGATTCATATCTCAAGAACTAAATCTTACTTTGAGAAATAGTTTTCAAATTTGAATTTTCAAATTCGAGAAACTAAATATTACTTTGAACTAAATCTTACTTTGAGTACTAAATCTAATTTTGATTACAAAATATCTTTTAATGATTTTGAGGCGTCTTACATCTTAAAATTGTTTGCAGTTTTGTTAAATACAGTTATTCTTTCATATTCGTCTATAATCATTTTCGACAGAAAGCATTTTGCAACCAGTTATGTCAAATGACAATGATTTTAAGGTAAATTCATATTTCTTATTTTATGAATGATTTTTATAATAATAAGTTAAGAATGTTGAAAGCTAATTGGTTTTACTGATTCCATAATTTAGTTTTGCAAATTTTTAATTCAATAAAGCAAAATGTCAAATCACTGATAACCCTAATATCAAAAGGACATTATATATTGATCATGTCTTAAGTGTACTAGTTATTATTTTTATATTTTTCTATCTACGCTTATAGTCATTTTTGTTACAAGTTTTGAATAATAATTTTTTTCAAATTTTTAGAATTTTTTTAAATAAATGCTTATAATTTTTGTATATTTTTTCATATATAGTGGATTTTGTTTTAAAGTATTTTATGTTCAATTTCTGCTTTGTTTTGGAAGATTTTTTTGCCCTTTAGTAATCCAAGGATTATTTAAAGCTTTTGTAACAATTATTTTTTTGTAAATATGATTTTAAACTATTAAAAGTATTAGAAAGTTTGTATCATATACATAGCAAAATGTTTCAAAGAATTTATTATAGGTTTGATTTCCGCCTTTATCAATTTTTTTATGATTCCAATGTAGTAGCGACAGTTGTTCTTTTAGGGACCCTGCGAATCAGAAACTAATAAATTGAATTAAATCTTGAATCAAATCACTTACATATTTGCGAATCGAATCTGGAATCTTAAAAATTATCTAAAAGTTTCTTAACGTTTCATAACAAAATAATTTATGTTGTGTTAATAATTTACAGACTTCACAAAACGTTTAATACTTAATTTTTCCATTCCTCCCGACAATTTTATTGGACCAGCTTATTAATTAATAATAATTTAGTTATTAAAATACTTACAAAAAATTACTTAATTTATGTCAAAACCTGATGCGTTTTATACAATTGATCAAGATCATCGGTCCTCGACAGTGAGCTCATTGAACAATGAATATCCATTCATGAACCTGATTGTCCCTCTACCTCAATTTAATGATAATTTAATTTTTTTTTTATTTGTTTAATTTTTTAAATAATTTTTTATTAATTTAATATTTTAAACGTAGAATTGTTTACCTTTAACTGTAAATATAACTACAAACACACAAAATGGAAGACCAATACTCTTATACATTGCTACGTTGTGCGCAAGAGCATAAACTTGTATCCAGACTGTAAAAAAAAAAAAAAAATAACTCGAATTAAATATCCTGATTAATAGTTTTATGGAAAGTATTAAAAAACCTTTTTATTAAATATAAATTTTTATATAAAAAATGTTTTTTTTTAGATAAACTTTTTACTGAAAAATTAAAATTAGCAGAAAATTACCCAATTTTAATTTTACTGTCTCTAACTATCTCTAACTATCGTCCTATTTCACTTCTAACGTCCTATTTCACTTCTAACGTCCTATTTCACTTCTAACGTCCTATTTCACTTCTAACGTCCTATTTCACTTCTAACGTCCTATTTCACTTCTAACGTCCTATTTCACTTCTAACGTCCTAATAAACTTCTAACGGCATCTTCAAGAATAACTAAAAGAGTAACTTGCAATAGAATTTTTAAGTACTTGGCATTAAACAAAATATTATAAAAAAATTAATTTGGGTATTAAAAATTTTGTTTTACTGAATATGCCCTAGCAGCAAGCAACATCGGCGCAATATTGGTGCAATATTAATCTCAATATTTTTAACAATATTTCACCAATACAAAATGTCCACATTTTGATATATGTAGCCAATATTGATTTACAATATTGGCTGTATATGAACTGTAATATAACGCCGACATATTTCTTTTCATGAGCATTTTATAAAAGCATGGAGTTTAAAGCAAGTCATTTTTAAAAGAATACAGTAAATGTATTTATTAAATGTGTATATGTATGCAATATATATGTATAAATACAGGCATATACGATAACACACACATCGTTTAGAAATTTGGGCTTCCGCGCAAATATTAAATGAAATACTTAGCTAATATATATAACAGTGAGATAAGACAACAATACTTGACATTTTATATTCATTTTTACTTGTGGCTTTACAAAAACTCAAAAAGGCAAAAACTTGATCAAATAAAACTAAAACAAAAGCAACTAAGATTATTGTACACCTTTTTAATTTTTTAGATTATTGATTTAATATGGCGTTTTAAAACCTTCGAAATTCTATTAAAAAATTTCTCAGAGTAATTGCTGCAGTTTTTTTTTCAATTTTTTTTAAACATCTTCGCTTCCAACAAGACTGCAAGCAGCCACTAATTGAAGTTGGATGTTACTGAAAGAGAAAAGATGAAGATTGTAGAGCAAGATAACGATTGACGGATGACTTATAAGATTGCAAATTGTATGAATCAGGAAAGCAAGATGAAGGAAGCGAATTACAAAGAGCTGATGTACGAGGAAAAAAACTAGACGAATAAGGGTTTATGTAGCACTTAGGAACAGTCACATAAAAAGGATGACACTTAATTGAATGACGAGTAACACGAGAATGAATTATAGTAGATGGCACAAGAGACGCTAGCTCTTTAGAGCAGTGCCCAATATAGTATTTGTAGAAAAGAGAAAGAGAAGCAACATTACGACGATGTGATAATGGCTGGAGGTTGGCTGCAAGAGCAGGTCCAACAATGTTTACAATACGTTTTTGCACCTTGTCTAAAAGTGAAAGGGCATCATTAGAAGATCTGCCCCAGATATGGCAACAATATTCCATACAAAGCCGGATTTGAGATTTATAGAGATAGAGAATAGAATCCGAAGTAAGAAAGTGACGAGCTCGATAAAGAGATGCAACCTTAGCAGATGCTAATTTTGCAACTGATTTGATATATGGTTTCCAAGAAAGATTGGAAGTAAGAGTTAGTCCTAGAAGATGAAGAGTAGGTGACTCATCGAGTACATCACCGTTCATAAATATAGGAAGATCTAAATTATTTCAATAACGATTGGCTAAAAAAAATTGAGTTTTATCTGAATTAAAGTTCACCAGCCACTGTGAGCCCCATGCTGTAGCAGAAGTGAGATCCTTTTCAAGCTCAAATGCCCCCTCCAAGCAATCAGAGAGTGTTGGTTTCTTATCACGACAAGAATTAATGGTAGTATCATCAGCAAACAATGCCACCTTAGATGTGAGAATATCTGGAAGATCGTTAATGTAAATTAAAAAGAGTATAGGGCCAAGGATAGAACCTTAAGGAACCCCTGAAGTTACAGAATAAGAAGAAGAGTGTTGTCCATCAAGGACAACTTTTATGCTACGATTGGAAAGGAAGGATTCAATGATCTTAAAGATGTTGCCGGATACACCATTAGAAGAAAGCTTATGGAGAAGACCAGCATGCCAAACTTTATCAAAAGCTTTTGAAATGTCAAGAGCGATAACCTTAACCTCTCCACCTTTATCTAATGCACGATAAAACCGGTCAGTTATTACTGTTAGCAAATCAGCTGTAAAACGAGAAGATCGAAATTCATATTGATGGTCAGAAAGTAAGTTATTAGATTCAAGATGAGAAATTAAGTGTTTGTTAATTAAAGATTCAAAAACCTTGCTTATGATAGGAAGAAGACTTATGGGACGGTAGTTAGACGAATCAGATCGCTCTCCAGAATTTTTGAAGATAGGGATAACAGATGCCGCTTTCCAGCAGGCTGGAAAGCAAGACTCTGATAAGCACTTGTTGAATAGTTTTGAGAGTATAGACGACAGCTCCGGAGAACACTTCTGCAAGACAATAACAGGTATGTTGTCCGGGCCACAAGCTGTAGAAGAGTCTAGGCAGGAAATCACTTTAGATACAGATGCTGGAGTGATATGAATGTCAAACAGTGGATCAACCTGTTTGTTGGCAATATCAGGTAGAACGCAACTAGTGGAATCAAGAGATGATATTGATGAAAAGTTTTTAGCAAACAATTCGGCTTTTTCTTTAGGTGAGGTGACAAAGTCTGAACCATACAAGAGAGGTGGAATTATAGATTTGCCCTTATTATTGATATTATTAAAGATTCTCCAGAAGTCACGAGAGCCTAATTTTTGAGATGAGATACGAGATTTCATGACTTGAGAATAGCGGGTTTTGGCGTTAGACAAAACCTTTTTACAATTGTTTCTAGCAGTAATAAACAGACGTCTGTTTTCTGGAGAATTGTTTTGCTAGATAATATGGAAGTAACAGTTTCGATTGGCAATCGCAGCAGCACAGTGTGAGGCAAACCATGGAGGAGAGTGAGGCTTGACCTGGAATTGTCGAGAGGGAATAAAAGATTCCGTGCCAGCCTGAATCTATGAAGTTATGTAAGAAGCACATTTGTCGACAGAAAGACGAAAAATTTCTACCCAAGAGCCATCACAAAGAAAATCACGGAAAGAACCCCAGTCAGCTTTACTGTAGTTGTAAGAGGTTCGATAATAGGGGGATTCAGGTGATGAAGAAGAATGAGATATTAGTTTTAGAGAGATCAAACTGTGATCAGAAGCACCTAAAGGTGAATGTGGAGAAACTGGGCACTGACTAGGATCAGAAACAAGACATAAGTCGAGTAGAGAAGGTAATTGATTCGGGTTGTCTGGAAAGCGAGTTGGAAAGTTGACTATTTGAGTTAGGGATTGAGAAAGGCAAAAGTTGTGGGCTTTAATGCCTGCAGAATCACTTACACTAGAGCCAAGCCATTCAGAGTGGTGAGCATTAAAGTCACCGACAACAACTATATTAGCTAATGGATAAAGAGAGAGGGCTTGGTCAATATGATCAGAAATAACATCAAAAAGTGTGCAGTCTTGAGATGAAGGAGAGCGATATAGAACAAAGAGAAAGGCAATAGAGTGAAGTGGTGCTAAACGAAAGCACATAAAACAATAGTCTGTGGATTCAAACCTAGTTTCACGACAAATGGGTGAATTCTTACGAATGTAAATGCCGAGGCCATGCATGTGACTATTGGAGTCTTTACGAATTAGAGGAAGATAACCATCAACACTAAGATCACAAGATGAGAAAGCTGAACTCAAATTAGTCTCATAAAGAGCAAGTAGGTCTGGTGAAATTTGCAAGAGATAAGACTCAACAGAAGAAAAGTTACTTCGAAGACCACGAATATTAGTGAATGATAGGTTTAGAGAACTTGGTGATGATGATGGTTTTTTGTGTTTTATAGTTTTTGGTACTTTATTCATTTTTAAATTAGATTGAAGAACTTGACTCAAAGCATAGATATTTCTCAGAACACTGCTTAATATCCCAAGCAATTGCCTCAGTACTATTAATAAACCCTAAGCCGTAACAAAGGGCTCCAAATGTGGCCTCCGCAATGCACACCAAAAGTACAAACAGGGACACCATCTATGCGCAACATGGCACTGTTAATACTTTGATATTTTTCAGCTGTTGATGGAATCAGCCTCTCTGAGAGCTACCACAGAGTTCGGGAAACCTGACTACCAGCCGGCCTCAGAACCATAAAACTGAGTTTTAGAGCTGTATCCTCATTAGGAGATAATAGAATGAGTTGCCTAGTCATAAAAACAGAGACACAAGCAAAACCCATGCATTGAGTCAAGAAGATCCAGCATTCAACATCCTAAACTGGAAACAATGTATTAAAAATACATCTGCGCCAGCCTAATAGATGAAGAAGGGGTGCGAGGCTGGTCAACAGATAGAATCTGTTTACCCCTTAAGTCTTTGCCTAGGAGGCCTTCTACAAGACAGTAGCCGGGTGCATTTAACATCTGCCCATGATGAGAGTTAAAAATCTAATTAAAACCCCTAATTATCAAAAAGTTATTAAGACAATTTATTTACTTATCAAATTTTGTTACGCACGCGAATAGCTACGAAGAATGTCAATATGACTTTTTTTCAACCTCATGCTCCTGTACTGTGGTTAGATGAACTTTTATCTAAAAAGCACGAAATGAACTATTATTTGCATATCTTTTGAAAAAAGTTCACGTCGCCATTGAAAAATCAATTTTATTTCATGAGATATGCAAATAATAGTTCATTTCGTGCTAAAAGGTAAAAGTTTATCAAACTACAGTACAGGAGCATCGAGTTAAATTAAAAGTCATAACCCTAATCGATACTTATGTCAAAATCGATTTTTCAATGGCGAGGTGTACTTTTTTCAAAAGATATGCAAATAATAGTTCATTTTGTGCTTTTTAGGTTAAAGTTCATCAAACTACAGTACAGGAGCATGGGGTTGAAAAAAAGTCATAACACTAGTGTACATTGACTGAGAAATTAGTAGAACATGCAAGGAGTGTACATACATTAACTGAGAAACAGGTAGAATAAGGGAGGAGTGCGCTGAGAGTTTTGGTTTTGGCAGGCAATTTATCAATTTCAAATAGAAATTTAAAAGTTTTTTTTACTAGAAATATATACAAAATAACAAATCTTTTAAAAAAATTTAAGACACAATTTAAAAAAATATCAATAGTTTTTAAAGTAAGCAGAGTTTTGTAAAAACAAAAACAAATCAAAACTAAAATGTTAAAATGCTTATTGATAAAATCTTTAAAAACAAACAAACAAAAATTCCTAAATTAAATAATAATTAAATTATATTTCATCATTAACATAACCTCAACATAAAATTTTTATATCGTCACTAGAAATTCTTTGATTTAATTAAATCTGTTTTTATTCGATTGAACTTACTTTAAAGAAAACATTAAAAGTCGGAAATATTATCTGTACCTCAGAAGACAAAGGTCAGTTGTCCAGTTTTTTGTGTGAGACCTTTTTAGTTTTTTCAGTATCTACACAGAGATATAAAGACTGTTGTCCTACAACAATGCGAAACAAAGTTTTTTTTATATGTTTATTTTTTACTTTTTAGTCCATTTCAAAAATGTTGCCAAATAAAATATTTTTTAAATATATATTATAATGATTTCTTTTATTTACGCTAAATAAAAGTTTGTATTGCGTCCTTGGTTTTAATTACTCTTTTTTAACGATTTCATCTATTTGATACATAGACTAATTATTTTACTATTTCTTCTCTCCTGAACAATTTCTAAAATGTGACAACCGACCTTTGACTTCTGAGGTACAGTTATAACTATAATAGACAACTTTTTTTAAGAAAATATAGAACAACTTTTAAGAAAATATTAAACAATTTTTAAGAAAATATAAAACATTTTTTAAGAAAATATAAAACTTTTTGTAAGAAAATATAAAACTTTTTGTAAGAAAACATAAAACAATTTTTAAGAAAACTAATAAGAACTGCTAAAATCTTTTAAAAATATATAAACAAAACTTCTTAAATTAAAAAAAAAATAAACAAAAGTTCATCATTAACATAACCACTACATAAATTTTTAAAATCATCACTTGAGTTTCATTGATATAGTTAAATTTGTTTTTATTTGAGTGAGCTTACTTTAAAGAAAACATTTAAAGTCGGATGTATTGAGATCCATAGTTAATAAAGATACTAACGCCCCCATCTGAATTAAACTCACGTGGTTTGTGAATTGATGTCTAATTAACAATTTCAAAAGTCATAATTTGTTTTTCCGCATTTATACTAAATTTCCGTCAGACATGACATTTCAAAATCGTGTTTATGTTCATTTATTATTTTTTTTAAATTTCAAAGTTTTTATTCAATCAATTTTAATCCGTTTTTTTCAAAAAAAATTTTTAGGGTACCACAGGGGGATTTCTTTCTGTGGTACCCCCTTAAGTATTAATATTTGAAATTGAAAAAGTTTTTTAAAATATTTAGTTAATAAAAAAAAAGTTTTTTTTATTTTTTCTAAGATAATACAAAGATTCAGAAGCAGAATAGTATTGATTCTCTAACATTTTATGATGTCATCATCACTGAGATCATGTCATTTTTATCAGAAGATTTTGTTGTGAAGTTTTCCTTTATTTTTAAAACTTTAAAATGATTGAAAGTAAAAATAAGATTCCGTTAATTAATGACAATTGTTACGAACATAAATTTTTTGCGGTTTATATAATACACAGATTTATAGTCTCAGTTCCGTTGCGCAAATTATCTAAAAATTGTTTAGAAAAGTAAACATTTCGAGAATTTGAGAAAGTTTGAGAAAAAGTTTGAGAAGCAGAATATGACATATTGATATTACTTTGATATAAAATCTTTGATAGAAAATTTTTTTAACGCTAAATATCTTTGCTAGCCAAATATATCACTAGCTTAAGTTCGAAATATTTATCTTACTAAACGATTTTGTGATAATTTACGAAACGGAACTGAGACTAAAAACCCGTGTATTTAACGTACGATATGTAGCCAAACTTAGCAGCCTCTTGTGCAATTTTTATTATCTCCCTAATATTTTTCTAATTTTTCCTTTTCAGATTACTCAACTTTCGCAATTGTTATTTTATCTTTAAACTATAATATAATCACCATTGTTCTCGGTTTATTTGATTCTTTTTTTTTATCTCAATATAAGCAACATCTTTGTCCCACGTAAAACAAAATCCTAAAGAAAAATCCTCAGACCCAGTAACGGATCCAATGTGTGTGGGGGAAGGGACTTTTTTTAGTTTTGGCATTAACATCTCTCCCCCCCCTACCATCTCCAAAAAATTCTGAGTCCGTTACTGCTCAGACTAGCTAGCCACTGAGCTGCATGCATGCACACATGTGTGTATGTATGTACCACACTGATTTAAGCGTAGGGTGCTATTGTGAGCATGCGCATGAAATCAGCTTATTAAAAATTAAATAAAAAATGGTTGAACAGTGTTCCATAAAAACTAAAAATTTTAGTGATTATTTTCCTATTTAAACATCTAACGATCTTTTTAAAAACAGTTATAAATTACGAGAGGACAAACTAGAAAAACCTTATTCTCGTCTTGCTTCTCGTTCACCTTATGAGTAGTCAACAAATAATTCCCTCCCAGATGTTGTTGTAAATGCGTCATCTTTGAGCAATTTTAAAGGCAAACTAGACTATTATCTAAAAGAAGAAAAACAATTTATGATTTATTATTTGTATGACAGGTTGACAGACATTTATGCCTATACAAATCCGATTTGTAACCTTATAAATAATACTAACAATAATAATAAAATAAATTCTTACTCTAGATATTGTAAGGAAAAATTATAAGTTATTCATTTTCACCAGTCGTTTTTTTAAATTTATATAACGTTAAGCTAAACTTCTTGTTTTTTTCAATTCAAGATTAACAAATTTTTATATTTAGTTTGTAACAGTTTGAAATTTAAAATATAATATACAAATAAAAAGCAATCAAAATTAATGATTATCTGCATATAAAAATTATATTTCGATTTTTAATTAAAAGACTTAAAAAGAATTAAAAATTCTTAATAAATTGTAAAAGTATACTAAAGGTGAATATAACATATTAATTCAATATTAATTTTTCCCTTCATATTAACTAATAAATTTACACTGCTTCAAGGGTAGGAATCAAAAAAAAAAAATAAAGTCTTAAAGTCAAAGTTAAATAATGATTTTGTTTTCCAATGATTTTAATATTTATAATAAATTTAATTTTAAATTGTTTTTACTAAAAATGTTTCATATAAAATTTCTATTTATTCTTTTTTCTTTTTTTTATATTAGGCTTTACGTTTTTTGCTTTAAAGCTATTTTGCGGAGCTTTTTTTGTGAAAACTACCTTATTCAAAAAAATTATAGCCTTTTATGAAAAAAATGGCTAGGGATTATTATTTTCGAAAAAATGAAAAAAAATTGAGTATTGTTAACAACTTACCAGAATCTTACAAAAATTTTAGTTCTTCTAATATGTGAATTAATAAAACGTGTTAAATTTTTTAACAAAGCTTTGTTGATCACTGTAAAGTGGTTAATCACTGTAAAGTGGTTGATCACTGTAAAGTTGTTGATCACTATAAAGTGGTTGATCACTGTAAAGTGGTTGATCACTGTAAAGTTGTTGATCACTGTAAAGTGGTTAATCACTGTAAAGTGGTTGATCACTGTAAAGTTGTTGATCACTATAAAGTGGTTGATCACTGTAAAGTGGTTGATCACTGTAAAGTTGTTGATCAGTGTAAAGTTGTTGATTACAGTAAAGCGAAATTACTTCTCAAAATCTATTAAATCTTATACTTAATCAAGTTCGTTTATGACCAGCGAAGCTTTATTTCGCAAGATATACTTTACCAACAACAAAAAATACAAGCAAACAAGCAAATCGGTAAGCAATGTGAATTGATTATTTAGATAATTAAAGCTTGACAAGGTTAATTAAAATAATGATATTTAAATATTTAAAGCTAAAGCATGCTGTAAATATTTAAATATCATTATTTTAATTAACTTTGTCAATAATTATTTTAATTAACCTTGTCACAGTTTTAATAAGTATTGAACCACCGTGGTATGCAGAGGCAATTTTACGGAGAATGAGATGTTTATGACTCCCTAAATCTCCCCTACAAAAAAGGTGATTTTCAAGTTATAGTTGTTTTTTTAAGGAATAAAGTCGGCTAGTGGTATACTTGACACAATTTACACAGTCGGTACTTTTTAAGGATTACCCCACCCCCTCATTTCTTTTTCGTAAATCGTCTCTCTATGTATTTATGTATGAACTTTTATTACAATATTTCTTCAATCGTTCTTCTTAAAATAAAAGCAATAAAAAAGTATTTTAATAAAAAAATTTATTAGTAATAAAAAATTAAATTCATTTTAAGTTTTATTTTTTTTTCTCATTATATGTTAATAACCTCGTAAAAGGTGTCATTTAAATTTTAGTTAGCTTCACCGTTGCAGTCAATTTTAACAATATTAAAAAAAAATCAATAAAAAAAAAAATTATCAGACAGTGATATGCAGGTAAGGCCACGCGTTAGACGACCAAGATATAAATAATGAAACACACTTGGCGATAATTAATTTATTTCCTATACGCGCATAACCAGTAGAGTTCCGCCTTTTAAAAAATGATGCTAAGTAGTACGCGCATGCGTTGATTTAACATGAAAAAATACTACTTATTGGTCATTAAAACAATTTAAAAAATATCCTTGCTAGCAAAACGTCTACAAACACATCAAAATGTCTTCGAACGAAGTTAAAGATGACTCGCTTTACCCAATTGCTGTTTTGATTGACGAACTAAGAAATGAAGACGTTCAGGTTGATGTAGTTTTTATTAATTTTGCTTCAAAATATGACTGGCTACATTTAGACGATGATAAGGAGCAAATAATAAAGGCTTATGTGTATAGTTTTTTTTAAACTTTTATATGTAAAGATAACTTCATAAATAGTTTTCGATCTTAAATTACGTACAAATAAAAAAGTTAATATTATATTTGGTATTAAGAAAATCTTTCTTTGTTTTAAAAATATTTTTTCTTTTGATTTATAAGAGATTATTAGAATGTAAAAATGTATGTGTGGAATACATTTTCAATTATGTATGGAGTATATATATGTATAGAGTACATTTTAATGTTATTAGTAGTAATTTAAAACTATATATCTATTTTAGTTACGTCTTAACTCAATTAAGAAGTTATCTACAATTGCTCTTGCACTTGGTGTAGAGCGCACAAGGAGTGAACTAATACCATTTTTAACTGATACAATTTATGATGAAGATGAAGTTTTGTTAGCATTAGCAGAGCAATTAGCAACATTTACTCCACTTGTTGGTGGTCCTGAATTTGTAAACTGTTTACTGCCTCCGTTAGAAAGCCTTGCAACTGTTGAAGAAACAGTTGTACGTGATAAAGCTGTTGACTCATTAAGACAAATTGCTGCTGATCATTCATCAGCTGATCTAGAAAGCTATTATGTGCCTTTATTAAAAAGACTTTCACAAGGTACTAATTAAAAGTTCTTAAAAAATTTTTTAGCAAGAGTTTTAACACTTATACATTACATACAAATTATTATTTTTAAATAATTAAAATTATAATAGATAATGATATAATAATAATAATAATAACAATAGTAATAATAATAATAATAACAAAAATAAATAAAATTTTAGAAAAGTCATAAAATAAACAAAAGTTATTTTTTTTTAATTTTTTTTTTTTTTTTGTAATAGTTGATAATAAAAATAAATTTTAAAATTTCAATTATGTTAACAGAAAAATATATCAGTCATTTGTGATAATCAAAATAATGTTTTGATTTTATGGCTTTCTAAAAACTAGACGCTTTAGCATGTATATCAACAAAAGATGCTTTTTTCAATATGATATATAATAATTTTTAGTGGTTTAGTGTAGTGTATGTATACATAATGTCAAAATGTTGAATAATATTAATTATCCTATTTTGTTTATATTTTATTGTTTATATTGTTTTTATTTAATATTTTTGCCACTAATTACTATTTTTTGTGTTTGTTTTGATCTTATTTAAGTATTGTTTGACTAAATGACTTTATTAACCAGGTCTCAAAATGATTTGACTTGAATTGAAACAATAAATTGATGTTTCTTTTGTTTACATTACAAAGAAAATATTTTTAAAACAATTTTTATATCTTTTAAAAAAAATTATTATTCCTTAGTTAAAAATTTATTATATTTTTTTTGTGATAAAATGTCTTAAACAAATTTAAATAAAATATTTTATGCTATTTAAAAGCCAAAGTTACAAAAGCAAAAATAACAAATAAAACAAATAAAAAATAATAATTTTAATTATTTTCTGATTTTTGTGATATCAAAATAGTTGTACATGTTAATTTAAGATTATAAGACATTAAATAAATTGCACTGGCGTTTTTTTTAGTATTTAAAAAACGTTTTTTTTTTCACTTAAACAACCATTTTTTCATTATATTATTTAAAGAAAATTTTTTTATCCTTAGATCACATTGACTATAAACAAAGTTTATTCATTTTTTTTATGTAACATATTTTTCTAGTTTACCTTGGAAAACAAATGTTTATATCAGGGCTTGAATTAAGTGAGTTTAAATTGTGGCATCAGCAAATGTTTCCGGTCTTTAAATTTTCAGTTTTTGAAAACTGTAAACTCTGTTTTGATTACTTAACTCAATAGCTGTTATCAAATAAAAAATATTTATATTGATCTTGAATTATGATATAAAATCTTATTAGAAAATAATATTACTATTATTTTTATTATAAAAAATTCTGATTTAAACTTTAATATTTTAATTCATTATAAATTTTTTTTACATTTCAATTTTATAAATCATCAGATAAAACTAGAAAAATAAAGCACGATAAGGTAGGATATTAAAAAACAACAACAATCTAAAGGAATTTAGCGGTGATCAAATATTTTAAATGAAAGAAATTATTTAATATGATATAAAATATTTTTACATCTTATCAAAATTTTATTCAATATTTTTTCTTATAAATTAAATGCTTATAACTCTTTTGCAGATATTTATGTCCTTATATAAATATATAATATATATATATATATATATATATATATATATATATATATATATATATATATATATATATATATATATATATATATATATATAAAATAGTTATATATATATATATATATATATATATATATATATATATATATATATATATATATATATATATATATATATATATATATATATATATAATAGCTTTACTAAGAGTTACTTTTAATCTTTGATTAGCTTTGGGTAAAATAATTGATTAGCTATAAAAGTAAGCAAACTTTTCTTTTTTGATCGTTTTTTGGACAAAATTTATATAGTTTAAAAATATAAAAACTAATTTTAACTTTTTAAAGTTAATGATTTGTTTTAAAATATTTATTTTTTATTATTATTTTTGTTATTAAATAATTAATTTCTTATTTAAAACATTTAAATATTTAAATAAATAATTCATTAAGCTTTCCCCCTAAACAAAAATCGATTTTAATGGTTCATACAAGGCGTTAATTGCTTTAGCATAATTTTTTATTAGTTGATTTTTAAATCACTGCGTAAATTTTTTGGACCTTTAGTAATTGTTATTTTTTTCTTATAACTTTTTTTTATTGTTTATAATCCTTAAATTACCTAATGTTTTTGTTATTATTTTTGCAGTAGTAAATTTAGTGTTTTATTTGTTCATTAATTTTTGCAATATGATAAATTAACCATTTCATTAAAACATCGTTTCATTAATTTAAAATTAAAAATTACCCCTCCTACTTTATTAGTGTCTGGATCAACTAAATTAAAAAAACCTAAAAACTGCCCCATCTTACTCGATGTTCTGGATCTGGTATTTGATTTACTTGTCATGAAATTTAATCCAGAGTTTCTTTATAGCAAAAAGGATGCATTTCTGAGAACATATTGCTTGAGAGTATAAATTAACATTAAAAAGAAAGAATGGAGAAAGGAGAGGTGAATTAACATTAAAAAAAAAAATAACAGTCAGTGTCAACCCTTGTTCAAAATAGCAATCTGAGTACATTTTTCTGTTATTTATTTTTTCCCTAAATTAATATTCTAATTTTTCGCTATATAACAACAAACTATGACAAAAAAAAACAGATATAGTGATTTAAGACATAAATCACCCATGTATATAATATTATTAATCAAGATTTTGAAGGTGAAATTTAAAAAAAAAAAAAAAGTATTACAAAGTTTTTGCAAATTTTAAAAATGTTTCTAACTTTTGATTTTGACTAACAAAAACCAGAACTATTAAATTATTTGCAAATTAAATATTTTTTTAACTACCACAAAAGTGTAAACATAATTTGTTAATCTTTTTTAATGCAGTTAGTGTTTGTTTTTATTATTTTAATGTTTTATGTTGGTTTTATTTTAAAATTTAATTTTTTTATTTTATTTTTTTATTTTTGTTTTTTTGACTGCGGAGTGTACATATATTGACTGAAATAGGTAGAATATACAAGGAGTGTACATTAGGGTTATGGCTTTTTTTCAACCCCATACTCCTGTACTGTAATTTGATAAACTTTTACCTAAAAAGCACAAAATGAACTATTATTTGCATATCTTTTGAAAAAAGTTCACCCCGCCATTGAAAAATCGATTTTTAACAACGCAAACTGGTTTTTATTGTCGTCATCATTGAAATTTATTTAAATTTAGTTAAGTATTTTAATGAGTATTTATTTTTCAGCCAATGTATGTGCATCTTAAAAACAGTCTCAAAGATTTTTTATTTAAAAAAGATATATACTTATTAAAATATTAAACTGAATTTGAATAAATTTCAATTATGATGACAATAAAAACCGGTTTATGTAGTTAAAAATCAATTCTTTAATGGCAGGGTTAACTTTTTTTCAAAAGATATGCAAATAATAGTTCATTTCGTTGATAGTATTTAAGTAAATTTTTCGTTAATAGAATTTAAATAAATTTCTTTAATAGTATTAATAATAAGGGCAAATTTTTAATTCCACCTCTCTTGTATGGTTCAGACTTTGTCACCTCACCTAAAGACAAAGCTGAGTTGTTTGCTAAGAACTTTTCATCAATATCATCTCTTTACTCCACTAGTTGCGTTCTACCTGATATTGCCAACAAACAGGTTGATCCATTGCTTGACATTCCTACCACTCCAGCTTCTGTATCTAAAGTGATTTCCTGCTTAAACTCTTCTACAGCTTGTGGCCCAGACAACACACCTGTTATAGTCTTGCAGAAATGTTCCCCAGAGCTGTCGTCTATACTTTCAAAACTATTCAACAAGTGCTTATCAGAGTCTTGTTTTCCAGCCTGCTGGAAAGCGGCATCTGTTATCCCTATTTTCAAAAATTCAGGAGAGCAATCTGATTTGTCTATCTACGGTCCTGTTAGTCTTCTTCCAATCATAAGCAAGTTTTCTGAATCTTTAATTAACAAACACTTAATTTCTCATCTTGAATCTAAAAATTTACTTTCTGACCATCAATATGGATTTTGATCTTTTCGTTGATTTGCTTACAGTAATAACTGATAGGTTTTATCGAATGTTAGACAAAGGCGGAGAGGTTAAGGCCGTCGCTCTTGACATTTCAAAAGCTTTTGATAAAGTTTGGCATGCTGGTTTTCTCCATAAGCTTTCTTCTTATGGTGTATCTGGCAACATCTTTAAGATTATTGAATCTTTCCTTTCTAATCGTAGTATAAAAGTTGTTGTTGATAGACAGCACTCTTCTTCTTATTCTGTAACTTTCGGGGTTCCTTAAGGTTCTATCCTTGGCCCTATATTCTTTTTAATTTACATTAACAATCTTCCAGATATTCTCATATCTAAGGTGGCATTGTTTGCTGATGATACTACCATTTATTCTTGTCGTAATAAGAAGCCAACATTTTCTGAATGCTTGGAGGGGGCAATTGAGCTTGAAAAGGATTTCACTTCTACTACAGCATGGGGCTCACAGTGGCTGGTGAACTTCAATACAGATAAAACTCAATTTTTTTCAGTCAATCGTTATCGCAATAAATCTCAAATTCTTATTTTTTTTTTTAATTTAGGTGCCCCAAGAAGTCCTAACGGTCTTGTCACAGAGCACCGCGGAAGTGCATTTAACCAGGAAGTTCACGCCTCCCTCCTTACCGTGACGCGAAAATATGCCCAAAGCTCATTTCGAACCTGGATCTCCTGCATATAAAACAAGCGTTCTAACCACTGCGCCACGGCTGCACAAATCCAACCTTGTATGGAATACTGTTGCCATATCTGGGGTGGAACTTCTAATGATGCCCTTTCTCTTTTAGACAAGGTGCAAAAAGGCATTGTAAACATAGTTGGACCTGCTCTTGCAGCCAACCTCCAACCATTATCACATCGTAATGTTGCTTCTCTTTCTCTTTTCTACAAATACTGTAATACGCACTGCTCTTAAGAGCTAGCGTCCCTTGTGTCGTCTACTAAAATCCATTCTCTTGTTATTCGTCATTCAATTAAGTCTCATCCTTTTTCTGTGACTGTTCCTTAGTGATCCAAAAACTCTTATACGTCTAGTTTTTTTCCTTGAACATCAGTTCTTTGTAATTCACTTCCTTCATCTTGCTTTCCTGATTCAAATACTTTGCAATCCTTTAAGTCCTCTGTCAATCTGTTATCTTGCTCTACAATCTTCATCTTTTCTCTTCCAGTATCTTCCAACTTTAATTAGTGGTTGCTTGCACAAATTCCATGGTTTAAATATATATATATCAGCGTGGAAAATAAGAAATCAAAGGCAAGGGGTAAATTTGACTGGCTGACACATTGAACCGACAATCATTTGGTAAAATATTAATTTTGAATAAAATCAATTCATTTTTAAAATAAAAAATCAAAAATATCTAGCGTTCAAATTATCTGCAGAAATATCTAACGTTTAAATAACCTAATGTTAATAATTGAAATACACTACCGTGCAAAAGTCTCCGCTCATGTGTAATATTTGCAAGGAACAGTAAATGCAATACATTTTAGGATGATTTTAAATATATAAAAAGAATAAAATGTTAATATAAAAAGTTGATGAGGCCAAATCATAATTTTGCATACTTTTTCCTTTTCTTTTTGTTTCAAATAATTTTGTTTACCTTTGTTTTGTTGAGTTCTGCTGCTAAAAACATGGCAGAAATTTTTCTATATGAATAACCTTTTTCACGTAAAATACATATAAAGTTCTTCAGTATTCTTTATTAAATTTAAAACTGCACAAAAGTTTTAACCAAAATATTTTTTGTAAGCTTAGGTTTGACAGTAGCATGATACTTTCTGGCATGGTAAGGATGTTTTCAGTAATTTTAATTGGTTGCTTTTAATAGACTTATGTTTATATTTATACTTGAAAATGGCATTAGTGTGCGCATTTAATGTCTTGAATTTAATAAAGAATTTGAGAAATGGTAAAAGTAAAGAAAGAATATTGTGAAGAACTTCGTGGCAAAATATGTATTTTACGTGAAGAAGGTTATTCATATAGAAAAATTGCTTCCAGGTTAAAAATATCCGAATCAGGTGTGAGATATGCTCTACAACGATTGCATGATATTGGTTCCAACAGTGACAGATCACGTTCTGGAAGACCAAGAGTTACATCACGGCAAGAAGATACGTTTATTGTTGTGTCCAGCAAAAGAAATAGAAAAATTCCAGCCACAATTTTAACAGCAGAACTCAACAAAACAAGGGTAAAGCCAGTATCAACTGATACTGTAAAAAGAAGACTAAGATCAGTCAACTTAATTAGACGCGTTGCTGCACGTAAACCTTTGTTGAGGGCAGTAAATAAGAAGAAAAGATTGGAATGGGCAAAAATGCATAAAAATTGGGGATTAGAAGATTGGAAGAAAGTTCTATGGACAGACGAGAGTAGGTTCGAACTTTTTGGTACCCGACGTCGCGTGCATGTTAGGCGTTTACCTAATGAAAGAGTGCTTCCTCAATGTATACAAAGTACTGTAAAATATGGAGGTGGTAATATTATGCTTTGGGGATGTTTTGGCAATGGGTTAACTGGAGATTTAGTTAAAATCACATCTACCATGGATAAACACATGTACCATAATATTTTGGTTAAGCACGCGATTCCATCTGGTATTCGTATAATTGGGAAAGGATTCATCATGCAGCAGGACAACGATCCAAAACATGCATCTGGATTATGCAAAAATTATTTTAAACTAAAAGAAAGGGGAAAAGTTTGCAAAATTATGACTGGATCGGAAGATCAGAGAAGCAGGTGAAACATCTTTTATTAATCAGCAAATGCTATGGGAACGTTTGCAAAAAGCTTGGAATGAGATAACAGCGGAAACCATGAATAAATTATTAGCCCGAATGCCAAGATTATGTGCTGCTGTTATACGCTCCAAGGGGTCTCATATTGATGAAAATAAAATTTAACATTTACAACTTTGTATATTAACATTTTATTGATTTTATATATTTAAAATCATCCTAAAATGTATTGTATTTACTGTCTAATTCATTGTTTAATAAACAATTAAAAATAAACGCAATTTTCTTGCAAACTTTTGTTACTTTATTGAAATATTACAAATGAGCGGAGACTTTTGCACGGTAGTGTAACTCTTGTGCTTATAGATTTTCATTCAACTATTAAATGAAGTAAATCGATAAAATCGAAGTAATTTAATATAAAATTGAACCTGCCATTTAAAAAAGGGGCACAAGTCCATTTATTAAAACTTTTCAAAATCAACAATAACATGATTTTTATTAAAATAATGTCTATGCTGCTAAAGAAATTAAACATACAAGTAGATAAATAAAGATTTATATGACTTAAGTAACTTATTTTTTATTTAAAAAAAAAAATACAGAAATTTCTAATTTAAAACTGTTAAAAGTTTTGGACTATTCGAAATGACAGGTTCAAATTTTTTTTTTTTAAATATCAAAAATTTTATAAAATATTTGAATACTTAATAAAAAAAATTCTATTAGAACTGCCACTATAACTATTGATTATGTTCCACAAAGCAAAGTTTTTATTAAAAATATATTTTCAAATATAAGTTTATAGTATTTCAACTGTAGATTTTCTCTTTTTTTTTAACCGGTGGTTTAAACTTTAATCCTGCTTTTTCAAGTGCATTGATGTATGCAGGCCAAATTTGACACTGGTATACTGGTTTGGGCACTTAAATTTGTGCCCAATTTCCAGTACTTAAATATAGATATAATTAAGTATTGCAATATAAAAAGTAAAGGCAATTATATAAAATAAAATTAAAAGTGTATTTATCATGTTCTCTTGTCAATAAGTTAGTGCAAATTGCGATTGAATGTGACACCCGCTTAAAAAAATTAATCTCAGAAAGCCCATGGGATTCATGTACTGCTACACCAGAAAAATTTTAGTGAGCACTACAAATTTATTTTTCAAATGGTTATTAATGGTTAATGTTAATAGGTTATAAAAAAATGTTCCAAAATCATTAAAATTACCTATATTTAATAAATGGCTTTTTTGTTGAAAAAATTATTTTTAGGTCATAGATAAAGGGTCATTTGAGTTTTTGGGTCATAAATTAAAAAAAAAATTTATTCAACATTGATTTTGGTCAATGAAATAGGTATATTAACTAAACATGCAGTAAAAATTTACAGCCGTAGCATATTTTTTTAAATATATTGTTTGAAGTTAGAAAGTAATAGAAGTCAAAAATGCGTAAGTCAGACAACTAGAATTAAAAGTTGAGTTTGTTCTGATTTAGTTTAAATGATTATAAACAATTTTTAAATATATTTTTTCGTAAAGTTTAAATTTGCAACAAACAAAATAATTAAACTATCAAAATAAATTGGAAATTTACCTTATTTATTATTATAACCAGATGTTTTTTCCTTATTTTCAAATTTTTTACAATTGACTTTCTGCACACTAGATATTAAACCGTATTAAGAGCACAAGGTGTTTTTTTTTTTTTTTTTTTTTTTTTTTGGTATATAGCAAATCCATTTCTTTAAATCAATTTATATTTATTGATGACTTGAATGCTTATCACACTTATTACCATTACCATCAATACCACTGACCCTGCTGGCACGAAACCTCAAAGTTTTTGTCTTTCATGACCTTTAACTCAGAATTTTCCTATTTTTCAAATCCAATCACATCGCTCTTTCTGTTATACCAGGGAACTTATTATGAACAGTTCATAATTAAACATCTTAGTTCTTCTGTTGGTTATTTCTCACTTCAACTCTTCTACAGTTTGTGTTACCCAGTTTTGTTACCCATTTCTTGTCAAATTTTTTTTTTTCAAAACTCTCTTAACTACTTAACATGTGCTTAACTTGCTTAACTAAATCTTGTTTTTTTTTTTTGTTTTTTTGCAAGAAAAAAAGCATTTTTATTTCTAATTTGGTAAACTCTTGCTCTAATCCCTCTGACTATTACCTTCGCACGCCTTGTATGACCACTTATACAATATTTATCATTTATTTATAGGCGTCTCTATTTTTATTTAATATCAGTAATATTTATAATTATCTGTAGTTTGTTAATCTCTATTACCCTATTACTATTATCAATACTACTACCCTAACTTTTTCTAAACACTTCTTTGAGTCTTTAATTAACAAACTTTTAACATCTTGAGTCTAATAACATTTATTGATTCTTATGTTATACTGCTACATTGGTAACCCTTGGTAACCCTTATAAAGTTTTGTTGTGCATTAACTAGAGGTGCTAGCGAGACTATTTCTCTTGACATATGGACATAAAGTTTGGCATGCTGGCATGCTTCACCATAAGCTCACTTCATATGGCGTATCAAGAAAGTTTTTAAAATTATTGAGTCATTATTTTCTAACCGCTGTATTGAAGTAGTAAAAGGTATCAAACAATATCTCCTTGTATTCCAGTGACTTCAGGGTTACGACAAAGTAAGCTTAGTTTAGTATTTTAAGCTTATCCTATCATAATAATGATCTTCCTGATAATCTTATCTTTTTTCTCTTTTTGCAAATTGCAAAAACAATTTCAATGATTTTGAATTATTTTCTTTCTTGAAGTTTACTGTCCTTACTGCTTTTTAAGTCATCTGTCAACCATTTTTTTCTTTATGTTTCTTTAAAATGTTAACTTGAATAGCCCTATTGAAAATGGATTTGTTTAAAAAAAATAATCATTATGATTATTAATTTTAATTATTATTTATTTTACTCATGTTAACATGTATGTAATGTTATTAGGTACTAGGCCTTTAAGTTACATATTTAAATTACCAAGTTTAAATTACTTTTAATTAAAAATCTTTATCCATTATATCAATAATTTTATCCTTTACATCAAAACATTTTTGTTTAAATTTTGATTATTTTCAGTTATGATATTTTTTGTTTTTAAATTTTGACTCGTCGATCCTTGTTTTAATGGACACTTATACATATCTCAGTCATTACTTCATGAGTTCTGCATAAATTAGCCATAGTCAAAATCAACATGACATAATTGAGCGGCTCATTGCTAATGCTACTAATAATTAAATAAATTTTTTTTTTTTTTGTACTAAAATTTTTTCTTGTTAACTTTTAGGGGATTGGTTCACATCTCGAACATCAGCATGTGGTTTATTTGCTTGCTGTTATCCTCGTGTTAACAGCAATATAAAAACAGAACTTCGCAGGTTTTTTTTGCTTTTATATATATATATATATATATATATATATATATATATATATATATATATATATATATATATATATATATATATATATATATATATATGTATATATGTATATATGTATATATGTATATATATATATATATATATATATATATATTTAATTTTAGGACATTTATTTCTTTTATAAACATATCTTATTTAGTGCATTTAAAAATCTATGTTGTGATGACACACCAATGGTGAGGAGAGCTGCTGCTGGAAAGCTTGGTGTATGTTTTTACTTAAATTGCATTTTTTTTGCCATGTGTATAGCTGCAAATTTTCTGAAGGTAATATTTTTCTGGGTAAAATTTAAGTTTAAATAAATTTATTTTTTTAAAAGGAATTTGTAAAAACTGTTGAAGTAGAATACGTCAAGTCAGAATTGATTCCATCATTTACAAATCTAGCAAACGATGACCAAGATTCTGTTCGACTACTTGCTGTAGAAGCTTGTGTGGGCATTGCTGAGATATTGTCTCCCACTGATATTGAATCCTTAATTTTGCCATCACTCAGAAATGCTGCCCAGGATAAATCTTGGCGAGTCAGATACATGGTTGCTGATAAAATAGTAGAACTACAGAAAGCTGTTGGACCAGAGATAAACAAACAAGAGTTAGTACCTGCTTTTGCATCTCTTTTAAAAGATGGGGAAGCAGAAGTTAAAACAGCAGCAGCCCACAAAGTGAAAGGTGTTGTTGATAATCTGAATTTAAATAACTCTTATTATGCTAAAACAAATTTTATATATCTAATAGTTAAATTGCTATAAAAAGAAATAACAAAAATTTGTTATAGAGTTCTGTGAGAATCTTCCTGAAGACATTCGTGAACAGTCTATTATGATGACGTTACTCCCATGTGTAAAGGTAAGATATATTTTTTCTAATGATTTATATTTATATTTGATAAGACTTTTATGAGATTAAAATATTTAAGGATTTGGTTATTGATCCCAACATGCATGTAAAAGCTGCGTTGGCAGGTGTAATTATGGGCCTTTCTCCAATGCTAGGAAAAGACAAGTACATTTTTATAGTCGTAATTTTTTTTATCTAGTATAAAATAAATGTGTGGTTTAATTAAAATTAATAATTTCAATATAAAATATTTAGTACCATTGAACACCTTCTGCCATTGTTTTTAACTATGCTAAAAGATGAGGTGAGATTTTAATGATTATTTTCCTTTATTATTTTGTTACAATTTGATTTTTTTTTAATGATTTTTTTTTTTGAAATTAGTTTCCTGACGTTCGCTTGAACATCATTTCAAATTTAGACAGCGTTAATCAAGGTTTGATTTATTAAATCTAGTTTCTATTTCTCTCTCTCTTTTTTTTATTTCGACAAAATAAATTCTAAAAATATTTGATTTTTTAATATTTTTCTTACAAAAGATTTTTTTAGATTACTTAAATCTTTAATAACTCAATATTATATGATTTTAGCATATTAGAAAGCAAAAATTTTATTATTTTTATTAATTTATAATATTGTTCTTATGTTTTATGGTAAGGCCTTTGTACTAAATTTTTTTGTATGCTGACCTCTAAAAGATAAAGGTTGACAAATTATTGCCAAACTCATTTTTCTTTATTCCCAGGGTTGATGTGTAGGGAGAAAAAAACCATTTAAAATTAAGAAGTGGACTAATGTAGGTGAAACTCTATCCTAAGGGCCACAATATATTCAACAATGATGTTTTAGAGAACCTGATAAAAAACAGCTAGTTTTGCTTGTTAGAGATGTGTCCTTGCTATCTTTACCATTGCCTGTTATTCAAATACTTTAACTTCATTTCATATTTATTTTTCATACTTATTTCTATAACTTTTTTATAATTTTTTTATTATTTTATATTGTCACTAGTAATTAGTTTTATTTTTCAGTTATTTAATTTTTTTATCTTATTATTATTTTCGATCAACACATCAGCGTGTATAACATGATCACTTAAAGCGTTAACCTGTTAAACTGAATATTCATTGTCAAGGGTGTGGAGCCTCAAAAAGGCTTCTGGATTTGAATGTCACAAAAAGATTACTTCTTCCTAGTTTTTTGTATCAAGGGGCTCTAAAAAGATAAAATAATATATAAAGCGCTTATGGACTACTATTGGTAAAAAAAGGTTAGAGAAGCAATCGCTTTTTGAACCCGGATTCCTTAGGTATAATGGCAGCAAGGACTCCAGACTTGGTCTCTGGAAATCATAGACCAGGAAAATATATAAATATGATGCAGAGTTCCTTTTGGAGCTCCGCATCCCTGTTCATGGTTTAGTTGGTTAGGATATAGGTCATCATCATGTTTTTCATTTAGTTTCTTTTAAACCTTACGCATGATTTTCACTTAAGAGTCTATGTTTATCATTTATATTACATGCACATTGTGTTATATTCTATTGTAATTTTTTTTTACTATACGCTTTACTATAGTGTCTTTATTTTGTTTTGAACATCTGTTCAACATATCTTTTTAAAATTTTTTTTATCCTTGCTCTCTTCCTAACCTTTTCCTTATTTCACTTGGGCTTGATAGCCCGGTCTAGTCCTTTGATGCATATTTTTGCTTTTTTTTTAAACTATATTTTGTACTGTTATTGGCTCACAAAAAGTGTAGTGATATATAAATTGCTCTTATCATTAGTTAGTTTTTAGTTTAGGAAATTGTAATTTTGTTAAAGTCAAGTGGTTGTTTTTTTTTATTATTATTTTTAGGTAGGGGAGAATGGGGCACCATGACACACTTTTTCTTCGTAACAATTTTTTTAATGTCTTGTTTTTAGGCGATTGGTTTATTTTGTAGAATAAATTTATACCTTCAAAATTAAATTTATAAATTACCAAGATATAACATGTTAAACTTGTGAGACTATTTAAAGTTAAATTAAAAATTTGTTTTAAGGTACAAGTTTTAAGTTAAAAATTTGTTTTATAGAGTTTAGCAAGGGACCCCACCCATGTGGTACCTTGATAAACTATATGAGCCTCGTTTAAAAAGTAAATAAAAAGTATAAAACATAGAGAAAAGGCAGATTTTTACTTGAAATATAAACAAATTATTCATTATAACCAAAATAATGCATCCAATGGTCCAAATTACATTTTTTAAGAATATATTGTAAGTCATTCTTAAGTGTCAATAAATAATGGCTTTGTATCAGAATGGAATCTCCTTGATTCCATTCTGATACAAAGCCATTATTTATTGACATGTAAATTACATTTACATAAATTGTTTAAAAATTGACTATAAATATTAAAAGAAATTCTTAAATTTGTTTATGACACAATGGAATACTATTCTACAGTTTTAGGGCTCCCCCCTCCTCCTTCCCCCACAAATGCTATATTAAGTTACCCCACACTTTCTAATAGAAAACAATCGCTTTACTTTTAGTATCAACTTGTTTTTTTAATGATTTTGTTTAATGAAGGTAAGAGCTTATGGATTGTAGTTTACAAAATGTTACTTACCAATAGACACATTGAATAAGGTACCTTAAAACTTATGAGGTTTAAAAACTAATAAATTACTTTGTCATCAAAAAAACAAAAATTTTGACCCCTCGCAGGCCTAATGATGTCAAATTATATAATTTTTTTTTAAACAGCTCTAGTAGTAACTGTTTCACTAAATAAAAGTGGTTGTCAAAACTCTTAAGAAGCTTCCACAATTACATTTCATGGTGCCCTGTGTACCATGATACATGATGCCCCACTCTCTCCTACTGCGACCATGTTTTTAACAATCAGAGAACTTGACTCTGAACAAGAAGAGACTTGATATTGAAAATATGGAGCTAATTAATCCCTCATTAGGATTTTTCAGAAAGAATTGCATAGCCATTGCTAAGGAAGGAAGTAACAGCCCATGATTAAATTCTAGAAGTTCCAGCATTCATCATTCTTGGCAGAAAACAATCATGGTTTACATTAAAATATCCATCCAATAAAACCTGCCTAAAAAACCTAATAAAACTTGGGTAATAAGGGTTTTCTTGAGGTATTTTATAATTTCATGAACTGTTATAACCAACATTTCTGAAAACATAAACATATTATAGAAGCTAGCCTATAAAGGGAAATTTTCAATTAAAACACAATTTTTTTTTGTGCTATTTTTTCAATATTTTTGGAAACCAAAGGAACTAAAAGATTCATTTAATAAGATTTTTTAGAATAAATACACTTTAATAAGAATAATTAAATTTTTGACATGTTTTTTACAAAACCAAAAACAAAAATCTATTTTTGATACTGTCTATATATTTGCACAAGGTTATTTTGCTTCCTAATTTATTTCTAACTTTTGACCAGATAAAAATCAGGAAAATATTCTTTCTGTTTGAGTTAAAGTTATCTTCTCCTAGCCTTAATTTAGAAAAGCCAAACCTACATGACTACAAGGACAAGATTCATATTAACTTAGGAAACTTTGAGAGAGATATAAAAATGTTGAATAACTTCATTTAAGAAGTTATTTCTTGAAATAAATTTAAGAAGATTCTCCGGTCTTTTCTAGAAGGAAAAAACGTTGTAAATAGCAAGCAATTAAGCAAGTTAACAATACGATATCAACAGTAATATTTACATAAGCAGTATGAATGGTTAGGTTTATATTTAAAACAATGATAATATTTGTATTGTGTAGACCAAAGCAGGATTACTGCATATATAAAAGTTATTTAAATTATTTCAGTTGTCAAATTTTAAAATATTCCAGTATAATCAAAATCTAGTTTTCAGGTTTGTGCTAACCTACAAACTTACTAACCCGCATCTAAATGACACTTTTTTGCTTACATTAATAGAATTTTTTGCCTACATTAATAGATTTTTTGCCTACATTAATAGAAAATAGAGTTTTGAATATTCATAAATGATTACTGTTAATTATTGTACTATTAAAATACAGACCAAATATAGTTATTTGATTTTATGTTGTGCTGGTGTCTATTACTGTAACGTTGTATGTAAAATATATATTTTGGAATGAACTTTGTACAGGTTTTAAAACTAGCTTTTTTTGTTAAGTTATTGTTGTTTAGTTATTGGAATTCATCAACTTTCACAATCTCTTCTTCCTGCTATTATGGAACTTGCTGAAGACCCAAAATGGAGAGTTCGACTTGCTATAATTGAATATATGCCTTTGTTAGCCGGACAATTGGTATAGAATTATTTTTATGAAAAATTATAAATACGTTTAATGATAAAAAGTATCCTTTGGATCTTAATGATGATTATTTTGCAGGGAATGCAGTTCTTTGATGAGAAGTTAAGTGCTTTATGTATGAGCTGGTTGGTCGATCATGGTAAATTTTAATTATAGATTTTATTGTAATTACATGGTATTTTCATTAACAAGTTATTAATTTTTATTTGTAAATTTTGCAATAGTTTATGCAATTCGTGAAGCTGCTGCTCTGAACTTAAAGAAGCTGGTAGAAAAATTTGGTTTGACGTGGGCTCAAGTAATTACTTTTATTGCTTAGTATTAAAAAATGTATTATATATATATATATATATATATATATATATATATATATATATATATATATATATATATTGATCTAATTCAATTATGATTTAGTAATTTATTTAAAAATTGTTTTTTTTTTTAATTTATTTTAAGAATAACGTCATACCAAAAGTCCTGGCAATGTCTAAAGACACAAATTATCTTCACCGAATGACAACCTTATTTGCTATAAACACAATGATTGAAGTATGTGAGCCAGATATTACTTGCAAGCTGATTCTTCCAACAGTACTGAGTTTAGCAAAAGATAGTGTTGCAAATGTTCGCTTCAATGTTGCTAAAACATTGCAAAAAATTGCTCCAACTACCGACACAACGTACTTTTTTTTTTTTTTATTATTTTTTGACGGTATAGTATTTATAAAATTTGTTGAAAATATATAAAATTCAATTAATATTTTCTCAGCGTTATAAACGGCACAATTAAGCCATGCTTGACTCAACTTAACCAAGATTCTGATGTCGACGTTAAGTATTTTGCAGGTGTCGCACTATCAGGTAAAAAAAATTTGTCATTTTTTTTTAATCATTCTTTAGGGATCGTATTTTTTCATGAAACTTGTAGAATATATATTATCAAACATTTTTTTTTTTTTTTGCAATTAAAATTACTATTACGAAGTCATTACTGTTATATTTTTAGCCTGTTAAAAAGTCGCGGAAGAAGAAACGATGAACTCTATATATAAAATTTCTTTTGCTTAAGAACACTGTATACCGTCCTAAAATATATAAATAACTATAAATATAAGTTTTCGAACATTTTATTACATTTTTCGTTTGTATACATGAAACCTGATTTCATGAGTCATTTTCTAAATAATTACATATTTGGTTTATTGACGACTTGTACTATTTGAGTGCTCACGATAAGGGCGGCTACTGTTAACGATGTCACCTGTGCTACGAATATATTTTATTTAAATTAATACAAATGTACAGAGTGTTAAGAATAAATGTCTTCACAAGAGTATGTTATTTTTGGGCAATTTTTATATTTTACTTCAAAATTACTTTTGAATGTATGTTCGTATATATTTTGAACAATAACTCAGTCGGAAGGTGCGCTGCTAAATTCATAGAAATCCCCAGCTGTAGAGTTGATGGCACAAACTCCAGTTTTGCTTCAAAATCAAAAATTAGTTATTGTTTTATAATTTATTTTACTGTGTAAGTTAGTAAATACGCTAAAATTTCTAATAATTCTATATGATTTCCTTGTCTCGTCATAGACAGTGGGTACTTAATACAAGTTATCTATTCTAGAAATATTCGTTAAAAACTTTTTTTAATTCACACAACTTTATTAAACAGTGAAGTACAAGGAAGGATATTGAACGAATAAAAAAAGTTATATTCACTGTCAACTAGGCGCTGCATCTTTTTTTAGAGTAGTTGAATTTGTTTTTATCTCGAATTTTTTTAAACCGTTTGACTAAATTAATCATAATAGAAAATATTTGTGATGCAATTAAAAATATATTTAGCTTTTCGATGTCAACTTAACTTGTTTTTAACAATCGTCAGCATAATTTTTAAGTTAATGTACTTTTTTTAGACTTGTTTTATTTTATATATCTATATTTTCCAAAAAGCCTTATTTGTTGCGTGTTATTTATCTGGTGTATTTTATTTTATCATTTAAGCGAAGAGAAGTTTTTATTTAATTTTATGTTGGCGTGAATAATAATTAATTTGGATAAACGTCATGTTTATCCAAATTAATTATTATTAAAATTAATTATTATAAAAAAAATTTAGAAATTCGATCAAAGTGTCGCAAATAGACTGTTTGCGATATTTGACATAATTATTTTGATCGAATTTCTAAATATTGCAAATGAAAAAAGTAAATAAATATACACAGGTAATATAAAAGAAGTATAATATACTAGAATAATATAATAGAAGTATAATATTTAAAAAAATATAAAAACTTATATTCGCGGTATTAAAAAAAGGTTTAGTAAAACTTCAGTTTTTTTTCAATTTAAGCCAGACAATGCACTGAGCGTCGCTCTTCTTCTAAGATGATTACTATTGGTTCTTATTTTAAGAAGCCTTGCTTATTTTGAATTTTTTACGCAAGACATTATGTAGTCATTTTTGTTCATATTTCAAAAATAATATTTTATCAATAAAATATAAAGTTAAAATAAAAAATTTGAAATTGGAAAATATTTATAATAACGAACTACAAATTTCAGCGGAATCAGCGGAAAAAAATATATTTTATTTAATTTTGTAAATTATTTTCGCACAACTGTTTTGTCAATTATTCTTTATTAACAACCTATACTTGGAATGGTTACTAAAAATATTTAAGGGAGTAAATATGCAAAAAGAAAAAAAAAAGGGGGTTGAAGATTAAACAAACAAACAAATGGAATTATTAGGTATAAAATTAGGCAGCTATAAAAAGTTAACTTATAGAGTTTCCGTCTATTGGAATATCATAAAAAGGTTCGTTACTTTTTGCAGATAGAGGTATTGATTGCCTGACTTTCAAGGGTGTATTTAGTAGAACAAAACCATTTTTTCCAAAATATTTTTTGTGTGCTAAATCTCCGGCAAATAGCAGTATTAAAAATACACCGCTGAATATTGTTGCTATCAAAAGAACAACGCCGTGCCTAATAAGACAAGTTTTAATTTTTCTGACGTATTCTTTTTCTTCAACGATAATAATGACAAAACGATCTAAAAAAAAAGTTTTGTAACATAATATAGTTGTTAAAGTCACATAATCGTACAACTATTCAGACTATTCATTATTTTTAAATTATTATTGTTTAAGATTATTGTTAAAGTCACATAATCGTACAACTATTCGGATCATTAAATGGATCATTAGATGCTTAAACTTAAGAGCGACTTTCTGTAAGAATCAGACAAAAAAATAAAATCTTATTAGCGACCTCTAAAATTGCTAGTTTTTATTTTGTTGTTATTTTTCATACTAAGGAAGAAACTTTTTATATTAGAATTTTCAGAAAATAAATTTTAGAAAAAAATTGATCGAAGTAATAAAAAAATATTTTTTATTGTATATTCTCCTTTATATAAAAAGTTTTTTCAATAGAATGTTTCATATTTTTCTGTGGGCTTTCATTGCTCAGTCTAGCTCTTGTTTCATCTCAGTCTAAGGGAAATATGAAGCATTTTTATTGAAAAGACTTTTTATATAAAGGGGGATAAGTAATTTCAAATTGTGTGGCTTTTAAAAATATATATTTTTAGTAACAAAAAAATACTACCCGTTTATTTGCAGTGAATGCTTATTAAAATTTGTTTCGCCATTAACAATTTTTAAACATGTTTGTCTTCCAAATAAAACAACATATGCTGTTCCATCATGATGAGGTGTTGAAATAAAACGAAAATGGTCGGATCATGATAGAATTTTTTGTTTAGAGTATATTACAAACTTTTTCCATCCATTTTTTAATAAATAAATCTCATTACTAGTTAATGTTTTTTTTTTTTGATGGTCATGTTTAAAATTTTTCTATCGAACTTATCCAACCCGCACTTCGTCCAAAAAAGACGTTTTTTGAGCGTACAACTGATGTCTTTTTATGATCAAATGCCGAATTTTGCTCTAAAAATGAAACAAATCTCATTGCTTTATTCCCCAAAATAACACATATTTTGCATCCACTCAATTTAGCTATCTTTTGACCTATGAAAGCAAATCGGGGATTATTTTTGGTGACAAAGGCACTTTTTCCATGAGGGACAAGAAATATACAAGAAAAATGTATCAGAGCAATTTAGTTTAATTGATCCTTCTATGGCAAATAATAATAAAATTGGTTTTATACTGGAATTTGTTAACTCGATTCTAATAACTACAAGTTATTAAAAGATTATTCTTTGAACAATATTTATTTAGTCAGAGTCAACTGCAACTGACGCTCCAAAACTTATTCTACTAAATTTGACTATATAAGCTTTATCTCACATAACTTTTATTGAATCATTAAAGTATTTTAGAGCAAAATGCAATATAATAATAGGAGTAATACTAGATAAAAATTTTATGGACATATAAAATATTCTGATAATAAAATCTCAAGATGTATTTAATAATATTTAAAGCTAAACCCTTTCTCAACACTGCATCCTTGAAAAAAAAGTACACTTTTCATTTGTTCATAGTTTTACTTCCAACTGCAATATTGTTTGAGGTAGTACGAGTTATGGTAAATTAAAAAAGTTTTATAGTAAACAAAAACACGCACGCAGGATTGTATTTGGTGCACACAGAACCTTTCATTGCAAACCATTTTTAATGAAACTTTGTGTCTCGTTGTGTTTATAAACTTAATATACACCAAGTTCTATAATTCATGTAAAACATAACAAAGACTTTTTCCAACTGTATTTAAGTCGTACTTTAATGAAATTTCGCACAAATATTTTATTCAATTTTAAATCAATAACTTTTTCATTACAAGAACTAACTTAAAACTAAGCATTTACCAAATCCAATACCGTGGATCGTTTATATGGAAATATTTTTCAAATTTTATTTCAAAAAAGAACAGTGTTCAAAACATCTCTTTGGAACAGTCTAGGAAGGAATCTGAGTGTCTCTTATAAATACCTTTTTTTAAATAAATACATAAATAATATGATAACTTATATTATTTATGTATTTCTTTTAAAAGAGGTTTTTTAAACGAAAGTCTTTTTGTTTAAAATAACTTTGGTTTAAAATACCTCTTTTAAAATAAATATATAAATAATATAAGTTTCCTAAAAAATATTTAATGACACTACTTCTCTTTTATTGCAATTTTAATTTAATTTAATTCAAATCTTTTGTTGAAAAGCTCCAATTTAAGTTGATGTTAATCTTTAAGATATAGCGTTATATTTTAACACGTGTGTAATTTAATATTTAAACGTGTTTAAAATTTCTATTATATACTTAGCTACCTTTAACTTATGTATATAAAATGACAATATTTCGATGTAAATTTTTCACGTCATTTTTAATTTCTTCTGCTTCCCTCAGCTCTTTTTTTTTTTGTTTAACATTAATATTATTGTAAATTTTAATATACGTCTTCGTCTTTAAAATGTATAATTTTAAATATTATACATTTTAAAGACGAAACTATTAATTTCTCAAAGTTATGTGTATATTCTTAAAATCAAAAAAAACAAAAATCAACTTTTCTTACTTTTTAAGCATGCATTTATTGAAGCATGATTTAGACAGAGCAAAATGCTTACTTTACGTATTTTATCATTTTAGGTCTGAACCAATAAAAAATAATTAAGTAAAATATCCTTAGGAAAGTATTTACTTTGTTCTATTTTCAAATTCGAAAAAGCTTCCGAATACATTTGGTCAGTTTTTCTAAAAGTTTAGTTAAATCCGATATCAAGGGAAACAATGAAGCCTTCTAGTATTAATAGCATTAACATAATAAAAAAAGAAGACGTTATTGTTGACCTCTGTCTGATTCTTACAGCATGTTGCTCTTAAACATTATGGAAACAATTTATTAAATACTTTATACTAACTACTAAAAACTTTGATTTTAAACGTATTTTGTATTATTATTTTTTTAAAGTTTTTTAGTCAATAAACATTAAACAAATAAAAAGTTAATATTTGAAAAAAGCTGTAATTAAAGTAATTACTTGTTATTAAAAATTCTTCATTATTATTCATGTATCGCAGCTTGCAACCACATGTTATATTTCTGTCAATACTTAACAATTCAAGATTATATGTTTTCAAAGTATTATCGTAATAGCTGTCTATTTTCTTCACCCAGGTATTATTATAATCAGGTAAGTTATAGCGTTTAGGTGGTGTACGTGTGAACACAGTATCAAACTGATCACCAAACACATCAAACGCTAATGGTACTAAAACATGATTTTCTAAAATAAATATAAAATGTTAATTAATTGTACTAAGTGCATTGGTGCAGTAGTCATTTTAAACAGCCTCTCAAAATAGCGTTTTATAAAAAAGTTTCCTTTAGAGGGCATCGAAGCGGCCGCTGAGGGGGCTTATCGATGGACACTTCTTTGGATTCAATTTGCCCGCTTTGATTATCTCACTTTTGTAATTTAGAACAGCTTCTGTAACACATAGATTTTATATTTTTATAATTAGAAGAACAACAATGGAGTTTCATAAAAACTCTGTATTTCTTACTAGACGCAGTTATTAATCCCAGCATTTAATTATTTTGGGATGTTTACTATACTAAAACTGAATGTAATGGTTGATAATTAAATGTAGTAATGGTTTATAATTAAATGTAATAAAAAATGTAATAATTACTTACTATAAAATAAATTAATTACTATTAACAAAACTATTGCGATATAAAATCATTTTTAAATAGTTTTGTTTTAAGTTAAACAGTTTGCAGTCAAAATTTTCATTTAATTTCTTCAACACTATTTATAAATGCAAATAATTATAAATGCAAATAATTACAAATGCAAATAATTACAAATGCAAATAATTACAAATGCAAATAATTATAAATGCAAATAATTATAAATGCAAATAATTATAAATGCAAATAATTATAAATGCAAATAATTAAAAATGCAAATAAATATAAATGCAAATAAATAGATACGAAAGAGATAATAATTCAAAAAGTTAAACAAAAATAATTTAAAATATTCTTGTTAAGCATATAATAAAAAATGAAAATCCATGAAAAAATAAAACAAAATTAACCCAAATTAAAGTGATTTTATTATTTTTTATTTATCAAATAAATCAAAACTGTTTAACTCACCTTGGTAACCGCAATAAAATATCATTAAGGTTTCAAAAAGGTTATATGTTGTACGCCATTCTAACTTTATTCCAGTTCCTTTTAAAATATAAATGTAATCTGCAGGATTGACATTTTCAATAGATGCACAAGAAACTATGGAAAGTATTAAACATAAATTTAAACAAACAATAAAAGAATTTGAAGTTGAGCAGCGAACATATCCCATTGGAAAGTTTCTATGCACCTTTATGGAAATAATTTAAGTCGTGGTATTAATTCAACAATTTTATATTTGACGTCATTGTATAAACTTATACTTATAAAAAGGTTTGAAAAGACTAAAGAGTTAATTAAAGTTTTAAAATAGGTAATGCTAATATTATAATATAATGACAATAACTGCAATAATTTAACATAACATAAAAAATTTTTTTTTTGAAAATACGTACTATTTAAGTTATGTTATATTGTTATAAATAACAAATTTATATATATTATAAATAACAAATTATTGTTATTTAATTATTATAAATAAAAATAATAAAAAGTCTTTATTACTGCAATTTATTATTTTAATATATATCTTAATATATATGAATCTTAACGATATATTATACAAATAAAAAAATATATACACAACAGTTTTTTTCATATTTTCTTTGAAGGCGAAAAAGTTTTTACTAATATTGTTAAAGAGGAAATACTTGACGCACATACTGGATAAGAAGTAAAAAAAATTTGAATTTCTTTTTAAGAGTTTGTTGCACAAACTATTCCGTTTATTTCTATAAAAGATGTTCGGTTACAACCTAAAAAAATTAAAACAAGTATTTCCTTTAAACTTTTGCATTTCCATAGAAGCAAAAGTATTCTTTTAGAGAGACATTCTGATCCAGATTTTAATTTTTATAAAGATGAGAAAGTAATGAAAAACATTACTATATATATATATATATATATATATATATATATATATATATATATATATATATATATATATATATATATATATATATATATATATATATATATATATATATATATATTATATATATATATATATATATATATATATATATATATATATATATATATATACAGTTCTGATATTTCAAATCTCAATACTAATTTTGATATTATAGGCTCTTCATTTTACATTTAAAGTTCAGGAGTTCTCGATAATCGTTCTCGATATATTTTTTCAAGAAAAAGTTTTTTCGACCAAAAAATCCGAATAACCGATTTTATTATACTTTGTTGCTATGAATGTTTGTGGTTGTGAATGGTTGAAATTAGAATTAAAACCATAAAAATAAAATTTTTCAACTCGTGACGAAAAATTCTCTTAAGAAACAACCCTCTCTGGAAAAACACCCCAATAAAAAAACCTTCAACAAAAAATTTTCTGGTGAAACTATTCCCTCAAAAAAAAATTTTTTCAACTATTTTTTTTTAAATTAATAGATTGCCTGTCCAAACCAAAACCGTCAGTCATGTAGCGGTGCTCCGTACATATTTAACTTATTTGTCAGTCAATGTATGTAACCTCCTTGCATGTTCTACCTATTTGTCAGTCGATATATGAAAAATAAAGGGTTAAGTCTTCTTTTATAAAACGCTTGTAACGTAATATGTATGTAAAAAATGTTTACATTATAAACAACTTTTTAATTATAAATCGTAATTTATTTGGGCAGTGAAATATGTTTCCAGGCGAATATATCTGAGTGTTTTTTTTCGTGGGATTTTTTCTCGCGTTAATATTTGGGAGGAATTTTTCTTGTGGGAAACTATGGAAATTTGAATCACTATGGGAATAATATAAATTTATATTATAAGCAAATAGAGTAGATTAGATAGAATATTAAAAGCATTGCTTTAATTATTAACTTATATTAAAAATTAAAGAGATCCTAATATAAATCCTTGAGGATTTATATTAGGACCCAATTTAATTATCAAGTAGGTAGTTTTTTCACTGTTACATGAAAAATATTTTTTTATATTAAATAAGTAGCTAATGTTATACTAAACTAAGCTATATTAGTTTTTTTAATTTTAAATTTTTAAATAAAATAATGTAATCAGCATTGTCAAATTCCTTTGCTAAGATCGATAAAAATATGTAAGCTATTTGTTTTCTTTAAAACCTTAATAATTAATATGAATTAGATTAAAAATTGCGTGATTAGTAGTTGTAGTAGTAGTTTCATTTATTTTGCCGTTAAGAATATATACAACGTACAAATATAGCAAAAGGAAATGGCTGGAGCAAGATGAAGACATCAATTAGCCTTATCATCAAGCCCCATTACAATCGTATTTTACAAGTCCGTAAAATATTAAAAAAATCTTTACAAAACGTCAAGTATAAGAAGTTAAGAAACAAAAAAGTGCTAAAAAATTTAAAGTAAACCTAGTTAAGAAAGATATGAAATTATAAATATATATGTGTTTATACACACATACGCACATGTCACATACACTAGTGTAGGTCGATTTTAGCTTATTTTTTGAATTTTAAGTTGCGTAATGTTGCAGTTACTGTGTCTAGGTTAGAAATGAGGTTTTGCCAAATCTCAAGTATCCTGGTTTACAAATGGCTTGCGGCTTTACATTTCAAGTCTTAATTTCGGAATAGTTTAGTTAAATTGTTAATTTCAAATGTTAAAATATTTTATTTTAATAATCTCATTTTAAGATATCTCGTTTCGAATTTATTAAGTAACCAATAAACGATTTCTTAAAAAGCGCAATTGTTTTAAGAAGCCAATAAATTTTTGCTAAATCGTTTACAAGCATTTAAATTTAAATTTTTCAAATCTTTTCTGTATTTAAAAGTTCTTGTTTGTATTTAAAAGTATTGTATCTTGTTTGTATTTAAAAGTTGGTTTTAAAATTAAATATAAAGTATTTAAAAGTAGGTTCAAAATTGCTAATTAAAGAAATCTTTTTTTATCAAAGGTAAATACTTATGATTATTACATTTAGAGTAATGTTTTTACCTATTTATATTAAATAGTTTTTGTTTTCAACTTTTCGAAGGAACTAATGGATTTACTAAATTTAGTCGGAGAAACTAATGGTTTTACTAAATTCCTGAATGAAAAAATGAGGGGCCATGGGCCCCAAAATTAGTTCAAAAGGGTTTTATTTCTTTATTTTTTAGTAAAACAAATTTTTAATAGTAAGTTTTGATATTTTAGGTTTTTTTGGTGCTTTCACCCCCACTAAAAAGTTACGCTGTTGCCCATGACTCATATATATGTAAACTGTATTAAAGTATACCCATGATTGGTATACTTTAATACAGTTTACATATATAGTTAGTCCACGAGAAATGCCTAAAGTAATGGCTACAATTACACGGATGAAAAGTGAAAAAATTATTGTGGTGGCCTATGTGAATTATCATAACAGATCCAAGCACTTTTAGACAGTTTATTCAGTACTATTACTACCTTGTTCATATAAATCCAAATGCAGATATCGTATTAGTGGCTCAGCAAATAAGCAATAACATAAAATCAATTTGGGCTACAGTAAACCCAAGTTTACCTTTTATAACGGACAAATCTATTATTAGGAAAGTTAAAGATCTTCTCGTACTTGTTAAGGATATTAATCGCAAGCACGGAAAAGCAAGCACTAAAAGAAATCTTGATGCAAACTTAGACAAACTTTTTGATATTTCTGCATGTTCCTGTTCATTAGATTTGTTTCCCTGTAGTGACAGAAAAGTTTCATGTAATAAAGAAAATTGCATAGAAAAACATATTGTATACCTTTGCTCTCAAAGTAATAAAGTACCTCTTGAAGACAAAGCTTATCTTCGTGATCAGAGGAAAAAAATTGGTCCAAAAGGTGCATATCAACTTTCTTCCGTTGATAGATTTTCTGTCAAAAGGATTCAAAGACTTGATAAAGAACGAAAAAAAATATCTCATAAGCAAGTTGATGAAGCTGAATCCCTCACACCCCACATACCACATGTAAACTTAGTTGAAAAAACGACTGATTTAGCCATTACGGAGGTAAATATTTTATAAATTCATAAAAATTTGTAGTAGATGAAACAAAAAGTATTTTATTTTATTAACTTTTTTTAGGATGAAGGTGAATGAAAACCAATAAATAATCCTATTGGAAAATACAACTTAGTTAAACTTCCAAGATTTGCAATGGAACTAGTCAGAAACGATTGTTCGTCAAACGTAGGTGCAGCCCTTGCAAATGCTTTGCTTTATGGCAAAAAATATCTCCTGAAAAATGATGTTGATATAAAAAATATTTTTATTAATAAAATGGAAATTAGATAGGGCCAAGTCAAAGGTAAAAGTCGTTAGTGAAGATGTGTACTCAGAACAAAAAAAAACACAGCTAATTTGTCTTGGGGTTGATAGCAAGCTTGATCAGATAACTATAACAAGTAAAGAAATAAACTCATCTAAAGGAGAAGTACTAAAGAAATGTATTAAACCTGAACATCACCTCACATTTACTTATAAAGATGGAATCGAGTGGAAATTATTTGACCCATAGGACGATTCCTGTCACTGATGCTACAGGCTTTGTTCTTGCTACCTAAACGTTCAGCGTTCTACAAGAAGATAACAGTTTAGAAAGTATTCAAGCTGTTCTTCTTGATAATACTGCTACCAATACTGGACCAATAAGTGGCTTAGTGGTAAAACTAAAAGAGTTTTTAAAAAGAAAAATACATGTAATTGGATGCGCCTTACATCAAAATGAATTTCCGTAACGAGCTCTTTTTGTGAAACTTAATGGTGACACAACCGGGCCAAGAAGCTTCAATGGTCTACTTGGCAAAAGATGTGCAGAAAATATTCAGGATAGAAATCAAGTTTTGTTTAAATGTATTGAAAACCCAATTGTAAATAGATATATTTCAGAAGAAATACTAACAGACCTTAGTTGCAATTTAAGACTTTTATTTGAATATTGCAAAGGAATTGGTATTGGTAAAGTTTCTGATAAATAGGCTGCCTACAAAATTTGACCGCTTAACCATTCAAGGTGGTTAACACTAGCTATTCGCCTACTTTGTTTGTATACTAGAGACAATCAACCAACCGTTTCTTTAAAAAAACTTGTATATTTTATTGTTTAGGTTTACGCTCCAGCGTGGTTCGAAATAAAAAAATCTTCAAAATTTCACGAAACCCCACGCCTCGTTTTTTCTACTATTACTAGAATAAATAATCTCCCCTTTAATGATGTTAAACATATTGTTAAAAAAACATTAAAAACAACGGATTGTGTCTAAAACCTGAAAATGTTCTTTATGCCATGCTAAAAGATAATGACAGCAATATACAAAACATTGGTTTTCAAATCTTACTGGCTTTAAGGCAAAGGCATTTTTTTATAATTAACTAAAATAAACTAAAAAAAAAGACACATAAAATGTGGTAATTTCCTTTGATTTATATTTATAGAGTAACTAACAAAAGTTTGGAAGTAAATTTGAAGAAATCTAAATCTAGAATAATCATTGGTATGAGTTGGTTGACATCATCAATACTAAATTTATAGAGCCCCCAACAACACAACATTTTTTAATTGAGAAAATCCAATATATGATTGACAATAATTATGAACCTGAAATCGCCGACTTTCCATCTCACTCCCAGAGTGTTGAGCGAGCGGTAAAACTTGTGTCGGAAGCATCCCTATATGTCTATGGATTCGAGAATCGACACAGCTGCATTTTAACTAAACTACTTCGCAGGAAGATACGTAAACCATATGTTTCGAAAGAGCATTATTCTCATTCTTATGATGATATTTTTTAATTGAAAATGTTTTCCTAAAAATATATAACCATGTTCAAAATGTTTTAAATTATAAAAATAATGTTTATTTTGATATTTTTATGTAAATATAAGACTAAGTTTCATTATTGCAATCTTCAAATAGTTAATAAGTTGTTATAAATTATTATAAATTATATAATTATAAATTTAGCTTAATTGTTATAAATTATTTTAAACTTAAATCATTCAGAAATGCAGTTAATTTTAAAAAACAATTAAATATGAACATATTTAAAACGTCAATTTTTGCATATAACGCTATTTTAAGGTGTTTTCTCGCATAACCCTACAAATTTAGGATTTAAATCCGCAAGCAATTCTTCATCCAAAATCTTTCAAATTTTGAGAGTAATCATATTTTAACTGTCTCCAGCTCCCGCAATATTACGCAATATGCGGAATTAAAATTGACCTACCCTAACATACACGCATACATATATATATGTATATATACGTGTTGCCTCGTATTGTTGTTTTTAAAATAAAATGAATAAAATTCCATCCACAACAACATACAATATATAAAAGTGTCAAATCTATAATAAATATAAGATAATTTACAAAAAGATACTGCATGTTTAGATTAAATTAAACAAAAAAATAAAACTTTTTTAAACTTCAAGACTAAATATTCAAAAGTAAACATTTTTAAAGAAGTGTGATAAAGACATTGATATTTTCAATAATAATAGTTGATCTTCTCATTATTTTCAGTTTTTTGGTAGTTAACATGTTAAAGTTGTTTAAGTTAATGTGTCATTATAAATTTATTTTGATAACTTCTAAAAAAGACTGGCAATATTTTGAATATTAAAATCCATATTTACTAAATGATATTTTAAATTAGCTTTGAATTGCGGAAATGTTTGTTTTTATTATGAACAATCTGTTTAAAACTTTTCCATAAAAAAGGTCCCCGATACTGAATAGAATAAGAACATAACTTTAGATTAAATTTTGGAGTTACAAAATTGTTTCCGGAAAATCTGGTGGGGTATTTATGGCTTATTTTACTAAAATATAGAATATATATTGTTGGAGATAGTTCGTGTTTTATTTTATTCATGAATTGTAAGACTAAATATATATTAATTTTGTACACGTTTAATGATCCAAGCTTACTTAGAAGTGGCTCGCAAGGCACATTTCTTGTTGCTCCAAATACAATTCGGCAAGCATGTTTTTGTTTTGAATAAATTTTTTTCAACTTTGTGTAATTCGTGCTTGCCCAACAATATTTCGTAAGTTAGATAACTATGTATAAAAGAAAAATATGAATTTTTTAAAGACCTAATGTTTAAGAATAGTTTTGCTTTATACATTATTGCAATATTTCTTGAAAGTTTTCTTTCCAGAGAGCTTATATGAGTCTTCCAAGATAAATTTTCATCTAAAATAACACCTAAGAAGTTTACAAATGTTTGTCTAGTAATATTTATTTTATTTATTTTCAGATCAGGTAATTTTAGAGAAAGATTATCTGTTTTATTTTGTTTATGAAATAGTATATACTTAGTTTTTGTTATGTTAAGCGATAGTTTATTACATGAAAACCTTTACTTTATTTAACTCTTCATTAACCACTGTAAAAAGCGTTTTAATATCCCTATGTGAATTAAACAGGTTGGAGTCATCCGCAAATAAAACAAAATTTAATAAGTTTGATGTAAAAGATAAATCATTATATAAAGTGAAAATAATAGCGGTCCTAAAATCGAGCCTTGAGGAACTCCGCATGTCAATACATTTTTGGACGTTTTACCTGTTTCATATTGTATAAACTATTTTCTGCTTGATAAGTATTCTTTAAACCAGAGTAAGTTATTGTTTTTAAATTCCATAATGTTCTAGTTTTTTAAGAAGAATGACATGGTTGACGGTATCAGTTTAGTGTCAGATTAATAGAGTGATCTGTTTTAAACCCAAATTATTTATTATAGAAGACATAGGTTTTATCTAGAAATGAGGATAATCTATTCTACATAATGCGTTCTAAAACAAGAAACAAAGGAAATAGGCCTACAATTAGAGATACTAGCATTATTTCCAGATTCAAAGACTGAAATTACCTTGCGGTTTTAAGTTTTTCTGAGAAGAAAAACTTAAAACTGCAAGGTTTAACGTTGTTTTAACGAAAGATTAAATATATGCAAAAGTGGTGTTTTTATTTAGAATACACATTTAATTACAATATTAATTCTGATATCATCAACACTTTGTGCTTTGCTTAGTTTTTACAAACGGAAATCATTAAATAATTCATTTTCTGTTAATTCAGCCAGAGATGTAGATATCGAGACTTTTCGAAACTCATATTTAATTGCCTTGGTCTTTGTATTGGTCATGAAGCCTAAAGTCTTGGTCTTAGTCTAGGTCTTGAAAGCCTTCAGTATTGGTCTTGGTCTCGGACCTCTACTGTCTTTTAATTTCTAGATTCTTACAAGAAATGTCAACTAAATGAGTGGATTAGTTGTTAATAACAAACCATAGATCGCCGCAACTCTCAATGAAAGTTTGTCGCGTTAGTTTGACAAGATTCTAACTGAAATTTTTTTATGTAAGAAGAGTTTAAAAAAAAATCTTTTAATTTTTGTAACAATCAATTAAAATTATTTATATTTTTATTTTTTACTTGTTTATGTATTCTTTTTTAATTATATAAATATGCATAAATAAAAAATAAGTTTATAAATATTTTTATTTAAACATTAAAAAAAAAAGAATGGTTCATTTGCTATTCTCATAATATAAAAAAAAATTAGTTAGACCAACGCGACAAGTCGTATCTAAAAAGATGTGTACTTTTTTTTTACACGTACCTTTGTACAGCATACATACTGTCAAAATGGTTGATAAAATAATAGATATGTTATCTAGAAATTGATAAAAAGTGTTTAGCAAACAGCTCTGTCTTTAAAACAGTCCTTAGGTAAAGTAATAAAATCTGAACCATGTGGAGGAGGTGGAATGACAGATTTGCCTTTATTATAGGTACTGTTAAAGATTCTCCGGAGCCTAACTTTTAAGATAAAAAACAAGAATTTGTGTCATGCGAGCTTTGGCGTCAGAAAAAACTTTTCTACAAAGGTTTCCAGCTATATTAAACAGTCATCTGTTTTCTGGAGAATTGTTTTGGCAATAGATATGGAAGTAACGGTTACGATCGGAAACTGAATCAGCATTATGAGAGGAAAACCCTATAGTAGAGTAAGGCTTGATTTGGAATTGTTGAGAGAGGATAAAAGATTCCATGCCAGCCTAAATCCAAGAAGTTACATAAGTAGCATATTTATAAGCAGGAAGACGAAGGACGAAGGACAAAGAAAATCACGCAAAGAGTTCCAGTCAGCTTTAAAATAGTTGTAAGAGATTTGATAATAGGGGTTTCTGATGATGAGGAAGAACGAGATAACAGTTTTAGAAAGATCAAACTGTAATCCGAAGTCCTAAGGGTGAATGTGAAGAAACTGAGTACTGACTAGGATCACAAACAAGACATAAATCAAGCTGAAACGGTAAATGCGGGTCTTAATACCTGCAGAGTCTCTGACACCAAGCCATCCAGTGTGATGTGACCAATAAATTCACCAACAACAGCAATATTGCCTGAAGCATAAGGAGTGGGCTTGGTTAATAACATAAGACTCAACAGAAGAAAATTTAGTTAAAGACCATAAATATCAGTGATTGATAATTTTAGAGAACTTTGTTGTGACAAATTTGTAGTTTTTAATACTTTAGCCATTTTTTAAACTGACTAAAGAACTTGATCTAAAGCACAGTACTCACTACATTATTTTATAGCAATTGTCTCATTTCTATTAATAAACCCTAAGCCGTAAGAAAAGCTCCAAATGTAGCCGCAGCAATACACACCAAAAGTACGAACAGAGACACTATCTATGCGCTACATGGCACTGTTAGTACTCTAATATTTTAAAGCTGTTGATAGAATCGGTCTCTCTGAGAGCTACAACAGAGTTCGGAAAACCTGACAACCAGTTGGCCTCAGAACCATTAAATTAAGTTCTTGAGCTGTATTCTCATTAAGAGATAACAAAATGAGTTGTCTAGTCATAAAAACAGAGACACGAGCAAAACCCATTCAATGAGTTAAGAAGATCCAGCATTCAACATTTTAAAATTGAAACACTGTATTATAAATACATCTACGCCATCCAAATAAATAAAGAAACGGTTGCAAAGCTGGTTATCAGATAGAACCTGTTTACCCCCTGAAATGTTTGAGTATGAGTTTTGTTGTGTTGGATCTCTTAGAAATTAAGTCTTGTAAAAACTTTCAAAGTCTTGATCTTGATCTCGGGTTGATTCTTTGATTTCTTGGTTTTGGTATTGAAGAATTCAACCTTGGTCTTGGTCTTGAGCCCAAATGTCTTGGTCTTAGTCTTGGCCTTTACTGTCTTGACTACATCTCGGAATTCAGCATGTTCAATTATTGATTAGTTAGCCGTCAGGTGTGACTCAATAAATTTTCCAATCCTTAACAATTTACAAAAAAATAATTCTATGGAATATTCAAAACAATGAAAGTTATGATTTTTTTTAGTATTCTGTTTAAGGCTGAAAATAGTATAAGAGAAGTTATCATCTTATTATTAAACCAAAAAAAAGCCTGACGTTTTATAGCTTCAAGAAATTCTAGTCGAACAAAACTTATTTAAAAACTGTATTCAGTGTTAACAAGTTTTTTTACCGTTTGTTTTTAAAAACAAGTAAACGTAACAAAGACAGATCAATCTCCTATTTACCGAATGAAGTTTTCTGCATGTTTTTTATGATTTATGACGGATTTGTGCTATTTTTGTTTCAATTCTCAAGCTCACCTAACTAGTGCACCTCATTTATTATTATTTTATTTAGGGACTTATTGTACAAATAAGTCCCTAAATAAAGTAAATTTATATGAGATGCACTGGTTAGATGAGTTTGAGAATTGAAACAAAAATATCCTTAAAAAAATCGCTATGATTGAAGAAAATTTAAATTTTTTATTTAAAAAGTGTAAATTTTAATAATTAAAATGATAAATTAAAATAAAATATAAATTTATCTTCCACTTTACCAAAATTATTGATTTTGATTAGATTTCAAATTTTATAAAAACAATTTATAAAAATCTTTATAAAAACAATCGAGTAATTAAACAAAGATTCAGTTTTTAATTTGTTTTCAACTATTTCTATATCAAGTTTCTATGAATTGAATTTACTTGAAGTAAGTGGTTTTCAAACATCTGAAGTAAACATCGACCGATTTTACAGATTTTCATTTTCAACCGATTCTAAATAAACTAATTTTCAATTGTTTATCTGGTCTGTTGTTTTTAATGTTATTTTTTTTAAACCGAATTTTTATTATTTATTTTTAAATTAACAATCAATAAGTTTTCCAAGCATTCATTGAACCTTATGCTTCCCGATTCTGAAGATAGCGCTTGAAACCACTGCGCTGATCAAATTTGGTCCGAATTCAAGTCAACAACGAAGTATACAAAATACATAACTAAATAAAAGTGTTCATACGCGGCATCTCATTCTGACTATCATGTTTTGTATAACTCTATCAAAATCTTTTTTCTTTCAGTTGATTTACAACGGATCTTTGCAACATGCTCCAGCAAGCGCTTTCTTTTAGGAGAGGTAGTGAAATAAATATATTTTTCTGTATACCTCCAAAATGTTATCAATGATTGGTATTTTTCATGTTGCAGCAATTGAAAAATTCAAATTATGTGAGCTACAATGTGTTACAATGGCTTTTGGTGATCCTTTTAAAGTATAGCTGACAACACCTTTTTTTATAGATTGCATGTTTGGTGCGCCATCGTAATACTGGCCTCTACAAGAACTAAAATAATTTCACTTTCGCTATAAAATTATATCAAGCCTTCCCCAATATGTTTGCCTGTTATCCTGTCAAGATTCAAAAAGTCAAGAAATACTTCATTAACTTCTTTTTCAAGTTTATGTATCTCATACATACTGATAGAATTTGTTGGTTTGAAGTTGTAATCTCCTCTGCTGAAATTGAAAGGTAATTTGCAGCTTTGATTTCATTAATTAGCCGCTCTTGTATACATATCTTTCCAATTATATCAATTAATTCATTTTGACTCTTGGGGCCAAGGCAGCTGACATCTTTTGTGTAATGGTATTTGTATATGTGCATTAAGTTTAGCGTTATGGAAAACTATTTCTTGCACAATTGCAAGAAAGTTTCCAGGATTACCTTTTTGGTCGGAGTTTTCCATACACTTTTCACAAGTTCCACGAAATGCAAGTCCTTGTTTCCCCATCAAATGCACTATTCTACCTAATGTTTCAACAATGTACGTGTACATTTGTTCTCGGTTTTTTAAAGTGCTATCGCTTTGTAATGGAATAGTTTGTCTCGGATCTTCGAAACGACAACAAATGCCATTAGCTTGTTTGATAGCTTTTTCATGGTATCTATTGCCTATATGTAGTTTTTGTTTCTCTAAAACGTTGTGCCATTCCTTATATCCACGGTTAACAAAAGCTCCAAAAGATTCTTTTTTATTCTGCTTTAGCAATAAAGTGCAGTATACGCAGTAGACAGCGTCTTCACTTTTGCTTCAGACAATCCACTTTGTAAATATTCTTCTTTACAAGCGCGTTTGCAACCATGTTTTATTGTTTTGGGAAATTTAAAATGTATCTTCTGTTTTAAGTTATTCGTACACATTTTGTATATTTCATGTGGTGATCCTCTTTTCCTTCTACTTTGGGTAATGTTTTATCGGTTACATTTTGAGAACTGTCGATAATAAAAAACACTTAAAACGTAACTAATTAATAATAAACTTTCAGATCTTAAACTATACCAAAATTAAAAAACTCGCGTAAACATTGCAATAAAAAACAAGTAATAACAAAAAAATTTTACGTATAGATAATATCTATATCTAGTTAATATCAAACTAATCAAACTAATTATTTTAAAAAAGAAGATCGAAATAACTTTTTTGCCAAAAATATCCTGCTAACGATTTGCATTTCTTTGCAGTATTTTAAAGCTCTTTTCTATCAGCTGCTCGTTTCCTAATTTGGTTAGACAGGTTAATTCTATCGTTTGCTTTTAAAAGTGAATTAGTATTAGTAGAGAATAGTAATTACATTATAAACTCTGGAGAGACTATATTTCATTTTTTGTTTACAAAAGATTTCACAATGCAATGACTTGTAATGAGGCCTTAGTTTGTGAAACAACAAAGTAAAAATTGTTTCATAAGAATGATTCATAAAAATCAAATGACCAACATAAAAATCTTGATTAAATCTTTTGGCATCGAAAAGAGTCTAGAAATAATTTTTGGCGTCAAATTAAAAAAAGGCACTTTGCATAAAAAACCAAACGACATCCCCACGGTACGGGCCTGATATGTATATATATATATATATATATATATATATATATATATATATATATATATATATATATATATATATATATATATATGTATATATATATATATATATATATATATATATATATATATATATATATATGTTTATATATATATATATATACATATATATATGTATATATATGTATATATATATATATATACATATATATATGTATATATATGTATATATATATATATATACACATATGTAATATATAAATATATCATTTTTTGGATAACTTTTGAAAAACAAATGCAGGTATTTTGACTATTGTTGTTTTCGTAAGAATGTAAACTGGCTTTAAATGAACTCAAGAATCACGGCAACTTTAATGGATGTAAGAGAACAAATGGATTTATGTAGTTGGGTATCAAATAAAATTGCGATGAAAAATTGCTGTGATTTAAATTTGGGAACTAAAGAAATAATCCTACAACTTATATATCAAAACTCTAGAAATTTCAATTACAGTACAAAAAATATTTAGCTACATAATAATAACAGTTATATCAATACTATTATTGTCATTCGACACCATTAACATACATCTCATATTGAATGATTTACTAGGGCAGAATATAATTCATATGCAACTTTAATGATTTACTAGGGAGGTGGTGATAATTCAGACGCAAGTCTAGTGATTTACTAAATAAAGTTAAACAAAATTTATCTTTAATATTTTCTCCACCAGTGCATGTCCAAACCAACGTTTCAAACTAAGGATGGAAAACAAACTCGACTTTTATAATGGACAAAGATGAAAGAGTGATAAACATGGAAATAGGACCGCCACTAGGATTAATTAATAAGGCACACAATGTCATTCAATAGAGTGTCATCATAAACAGCACCATTATAAGCAAATATTTAGTTACATCATGTCTTTTTTTATTTTTTTTTCTAACCATATTTTTTTAATTATATATCTTATTGATTATATATTGATTATATATTTTATTGTAATTGTATCTAGAGGGTGGCTAAATAAAATTTTTATAAGAAAAAAAGGATATTAGAGGATTTTAGAGGGAGATTTTTCATTTAATTTAGAGAAATTTTTTTGCAAAACTACAAAATTTTGAATAAAAATAGAGGATTTTAGAGGATTTTTTTAATAGGTTTAACGTCCATGTTTCCACATAACTGGGGTTTGGACAGGGGTCAACAACGTCATTTTTATGATAGATCACATTGATTTGCTAAAAGTTTTTAAAGATTTTTTAAACCCTAATCCTCATTTTAGACCAGTTTTAGATTTTAGGATTTTTGATGATTTTGAAAAAAAAGGACTTTAGAGGATTTTAGAGGAACAGTGGCCACCCTGATTTAAAAAACATTGGGCTAGCAACTTAATGCAAAAAATTTATTAGAAAATCCTGTAAAGATTTCAAAAAGGAAGAAGACTTGGCAATCAGCTAACCTATGTTACCAAAATTTTTATTATTATAATACACCACAAATCGTGTTGTTAATTCTTAATTCATATTTTTTATACAATGCAACGCCTCTTTATGTGATTCACAATGATAAACAAGTTTAGTTTTTTCTCCTATAACAAATGTTTACAAATAGTTTTAACAACAGTACGGAAATCACAACGATGTCAGTATAACATATTCTAGAAAAAAAGAAGAAAAAGGTAAACCTTAATAAAATTTTGTTTTTATAATAAACACATTAAAAAGATTTAAAAATTAAAAGAAATCTTTTTTTTCTTATACTTATTTAGTTTAAAATAAAATAAATAAAATAGATAAAAACCATTATTAATGCAATTTACTAGCAAAAAGTCAATATCTGGGGTTTTCCCATTCTCTTCAACAATATCTAAATTAAAAATTTAATTTTAATCTTGAGTTGTAGTCAAATTTTTCTTTTCAAACTTAAATAATTTTATTTTAGTTATTTATGACTAAATAAATTTGCTGCGATGTATTATAATCGTTAAACTGAGGTATTTAAAATCCTCACAAATTATTGTATTGTGACGCATTTAAATTACAATTTACATTATCTTGACGCAACTTTTAACAAATTAATCCATACAGAATAAGTAACCTTGAAGAAGGACCTTGGGTTAACAAGCTATGATGGAATTGAGGACCTTGAAGGTCCTCAATTCCATCATAGCTTGTTAACCCAGGACCTGTACTTATAAAAAGAAATACAATGAAAAGTAAATATGAAGATTCAGGAAACAAGGTTCAGCCCATTGAAGCAAATCCTCATTATGTTTATGTGAGATTTTCTAGTGTTCATGAAAGCTGGCTCCTATTGGAACAAGACCTATAATACAAACATCAACAATTAATAATTTAGAAATAACACCCATCAGTAACAATTCATCAGTAATTAATTGTTTTCTATTGTACAATCACAATTAATATGCTTTAAACTGTTAAACTGTTTGAAAAAACTGGAGTGACAATTCAATGGAAAAGTAAAATTTTTTTTTTTACTTATTGATAACATTTGTGCCTGTACATTTTAAAGAGAATCTACCCTTACTTACTCTTTTTGTATTGTGTTTTTTAATAGAGCTTTGATATGGTGGCAAAGAAGAAATCATCATCAATTTTAGGAATAGCAGCAGAATCATTAGTTGATTTACCAAGTTTTTCAAAATGACCAATCTTTTTACATTTATGAAAGATAGCTTCACAACCAGGACATTTAGTATGTGGATGTTGTATGTGGTTTCCTCAAAACCAGCACAATGGTATTAATTTTACTGTAGCAGCTAAATGATTATCAGTTGCGGCATTTTTTTGTAAGGATGATTTGATTTCCTGAAAAGAGACAGAGATAGGTCGATTGGGAGTATTAGTTTGAATTTTGCCCAGCCACATCTAATGATCTATCTTGGTCAAAGGCTGATTAAAGGCCTAATGTCTTGTTCTCTATTAAATGTTGGCATATAATGTTGGAGAGTAGGCCATTTATAAAAGCATTGCAAATCATTTCAAATATATATTGCTCAGCACTTAGCAGTGAACTTGCAGTTTTTAGATTATAAAAAATGTTTATATAATATTATCGAAAACCCTTAAAAAAAAGAACAATTAACTTTTAATGATTTAAAAATTTTTAAAAAATACTCACGCTTAATTTAAGTTATAGTATTTTTTTTACTAATTTAAAAATATTGGTTTACATGTAAATGCAAACTAGTAAATAATTACGCATTAAAAAAACATTCTTTGTTTTAACATTTTAATTTTTTTAAAAACTTGTTTCAAAAGATTTACATTTATCATAAAAAATACATAATTATATAAATAAAAAAAATAACAGTTTATTAATACTTAATATAAAAATTCATAAGAAGTGTTTTGTTACTTAATTGTAACAGCTTTCTAAAACACTTTTTTTCTCTTTTTTTTTCAAGGAAATTTTTGTTATCTTTATAAATGTATTATCTTTAATGATTCTTATATTAAAATTCATTAAAGAGACTTTCGTTGTCTTAGAAAGTCATTGTTTATAATAACAAAATAATTTTTTATTTTAAATAACTTTTATTATAAAAAATGCATCCTTAATTTATATAATATAACTTTAAAACATTATTTGCATCTGTCAATGATGCTTTAAAAATAACATTATCAGTAAATAGTTCCTTTATTTAAAAGCGTTTCGCTAATATAAAAACGTTTGTTAAGAAATTTTTGATGTAATTTATTTGACCAAAGGTGTAATTCTGAATATATTTCATTCAAAATGCTTTTTGAAATGTTTTTGAAATGGTTTCGATCAAATCGTTAAAGCAAAATGGTTTGCCTGGTCATATAGTGATGTGCAATTGCACGTCTTCCTGTGAAACTCTGCTTTTGTCAATCTCAAACACTTAAAGGTTTGCAGTTAGGTTAGCATTGCCGAATGCTGACCCTAATTTTGAGGGTTGATACCTAGATATTGGCCTTGGGATGAATGAATGACAAGCAATGAAAAGCTCTTTTAAAGATACCCCAAATAATGAGACAAGTTGTGTTTAAATCATAGATAAACAGAAAATAAGTTAAAAGTTAAACTTTCCAAAAAGAAATTATTGAATAAGGTATTAAAAAAAGCATTTGTTGTTTTGCCATTATACTTCCGGTTAAGAGCCCAATTTTAGGCTCTCAAATCTGCATAGCTTTTTCAGTTAAAAAAGCATCTAGTTTCAATAATTAATGTTTTCGCTTTTTAAACTCGTTTTTCGTTTTTTAAACTCTGCGGTGGGTGAAATATAAAATTGTTGTTAAAATTTGAATTTTTGTTAACCCACCAGAGGGGAAACCCCTGCATTTTAAACATGCTTTAATATTTTGAAAGAAACTTTTTTAAAAGCTCTAAAAGTGTTCACTACTCTTAATAATTATTTGGTAGCTCAACTTTAGTGCTATTGTTTTGAGAGAGGCAATAATAAAAATAATTTCAACAATAAAAAATATATTTTAAAATCTGTTGTTTATTTTTACTGTATTTTTTTAATAACCTTATTTTTTTAAGTTTAAAAAAATATTCTAAATAAATTGTTTTATGCTTGGACAAATAAAGTATACAACTGGCATTCCTGGTAAGGCCTGAGTTATATTTAATTTTTCAGACTTCCAAGTGCATTAGTTTTAAATTTACAGCTTTGTAAACACAACACAGTATCCCCTAAATTTACGAATCATAAAAACAGACTGATTTAAAGTCATGTAACTTTTTCTTACCTGCATTATTTAGATTAAATGCAATGGTTTAGAAATTATAACTTTATAAGTATAACAATATTTTTCCCCCTCAATATTTTTTGCCCTCAACTAACGTAACAAAATAAACTACTTTAAAGGCATAATTTTTTCTTACTTATTATTTCTAGAACTAATATCAGGATAGTTCTATTTTTGAAACAGTGTTTTTTATTAATTTTATCATTTTAAAGAATAGTTATATTCTCCTCAATTTTGGAAAAAATCTGAAGCTCTCTAATAAATGTCAAAATGATGTTAACTCTAGTTTTTTTTCATTTATTTTCAATTTATTTTCAATTTTTTCATATTTATTTTCAATTCATTTTTGTAAGTCTTTACAGGTAAGTTTTCAAATTAACTACTATTGTCTGCAATATAAGAGCAAAATATAACCCCTTATGTATATCTAAAAATACTTTATCAATTTGTCTAAAAATTCCAATTTAAACATACTGTTGTTTTCTAAAACATAAAAAGTATAATTTAAAGTTAACTTTATCTGTTTTTATCCCAACATAATTATTTACAGCGTAAAAATATGTTTTTTTTGTCAAATAAAATAAATTTTTTTTTCTTTTTTGTTTTTAATATTTTTAGTTAATTAAAAAACATGTCACTAAAGATCTAACTGGAAATCAACAGTAACATAAAGAACTATAATATCAAAGATAAATCACTTTTTGAAGACATTAATAAATAAATATTTGCAAATACAATAAACGTAAATTAACTAATTTTAATTTAAATTTAAAAGATGGTATTGAAGCAACAAATTGTTTTGATTGCATCTTTAATAGTTCACTATATTTTTGCTATTTATCTTATCTTCTTCCTTTCTTCAGCTTTTTCAAACTAAGTTTCTATCAGAAATAGAGCAAGCTCTGGAACATATACCTTTTTCAATATGTTGAAAACATTAGTCTTCTATATGACGCCAGGTAAAATATGTTAATGAAACTTTTTGGTGGAGAAGCTTAACTTCAAAATCAACTTCCTCTAGGTTGATTTCAATTGTGATGCTGACCTACCGTTTATCATCATTTACAAATTAACTTCTTAAACTGACTGCATCAGGTTGAAATATATATTGTTTCTTTTTAAGATTGTGGATTATTGTGTAGTTAATATAAACTGATGAAAGCTTCAAGTACCAGAATTACTGCAATATTGTACCTTCTTTGTTGTGCTTCATGTTGCAATTGTATTTCCGTACTTTTTATGTAAATTAAGTTAACAACCTAAATTTTTTCAATATAAAATTCATTCATGGCTTCTGAAGTGAGAACTTGGTTTCATTATGGTTATTTTAAACTTTCTTACACAGTCAACGTTTTTACATTACAAACAATCTCATCGCTTGCTGACTTTCTATGAGGCGTGGCAAAAAGTTCCATTCAACTTTATTTTATTTCTAGTTGGCATAGATTATAAAAGCTTTTACAATTTTTGTACTGCCATGCACAACCGTTAGTGAATAAATGTAATTTGAATAGATAAGGAAATTTTGTTTTCAATGTGGGTTTAGTTGAAATATTACTTAGTGTGAATGTCATCTATATAATACAATAAGAAGTATGTTTAAATGCACCTTCATCGTCTTTATGAATGTAAAGAAAATTGTTGTGAATTTCACAATCTATAGTTTCCCATTTTTTATTGTATTTTGTAGTTTATCTCAAAATCATTATTAGTTATAAAATGTTTGACTACTGTATAAATAATCTTAAAGAAATTATTTTTTTCAAGACTAAAATAGCTTGACTTAAGAATTGTGCACCACTTTAAAAACATATTTTCAGCTAAGTAGAACAATTTCTAAAACTAGGAGCTATTTTTAATTTAACCCCGAATCTATATCGAAATAGATTATCTATATCTATCAAAATAGATAATAATAGCTTTAAATGAACAAGTGAAGTTGCTAATTGAATAGGCATTTTATTTTTCTGATATTCAAACTTTTCAATCTGCAAATAATCATTAATACATTGATGAGTAATCATTTGGTGAACATATTGGTTGAACAACAAATTTAGTGAACATATTGGTTGAAAAGGATAAAGTTTAGCATCCTTTAGTCGTTAATTACTCAACTACTTCACAAATTTTTATTTATTTATTTGCACACGGATGCCACTGCGTTGTAGTTTAACTTTAATGGTAAAAAAATCATCTGGTAAGCATTTGGTAATCAGGAAAATCATCACACTGTGCAAGCCTGCATTCTTTGTATTTTACTGAACAAACAGTTTTTGAAAGTAGATCTTTATATATTTTATCTTATTTATGGCATCCACAAGCAATATGATATTTTGATGATAAGAACAAACACAATCAGTATGTGTATCATCTGCATCTGGCAAAATTCACCACTTCAGTCTAAATGAAGCATTTTTTAAGTAGCTTGTTTGTATTTCTGGATCATCTTCCTTTTGTAATACATATAGTTCCTATGAATTACACAAAAGGAGTTTTTTTTGTTTATGAATGTTCTTTACAATGTTTACGTAATCATTTTTTCCAGGATATCGACTTACTTAGTGGAACCATTATGAGAAGTTGAACAATATTCCATTTGTTAAACAGAGAATTTCCCCTTTTATCAAACTTAAAATTTCATCAAAGTTTTTAGCCTTCTTTTTTATGCTATTTGTTTTATAACACATTTTTGAAGGAACATTGAGGTGACTTTCAATTTTTCTTGTTACATTGTTTATCATTTTGTTGATGCGTACATCTTTTCGCTTTCCTTCTAATACTCAAGTATATATTTTCCTTCTAATACTCAAATATATATATCGCTTCCCTTTTAAGATCAAAATGTTTTTGATGATTTTGAATGAAATTTTAGAGATCTTTGTTGATCTCCTATTTTTTTGCTAATAATAAACAAATAAAGTCTTTGTCATTTTGTTCACCTTGATTTATTCTTTTTCTGGCATTCTCCTGGGATATTCTTATCTGGCAATCTTTTGTTTACCAGATTTGCAAAGATTTCCAGGAGGTTATTTAAACTACTTTTAACCATTACTTTTTACTCTTTAATTGTAACTATGTCAAGTTTTTCTAAAATAGTTGAGTTGCATAAAGCTTGTTCTCCATTTATTTAAAACTTTATTTTTTTATGTTTTAAAATAATAATGATTAAGTATTTAACTTTTACGTCTTCTTTCTTGTGATTTTATTTGTGTTGAATGCATCAAATTTTCAGCGATATTAAATTTAACATTTTTGCAAGTTTTTTTTTCTTTTCAGTTAAGCAATTTTTTATTTCATTCTTATTATAAAAGAAAATTTTATGTCATAAAATCATTTATTAGGGGCATCTATAAAGTAGGTTGTGCTAAATTTAATTTTTTTAATAGAAGTATGATCATTTGCTCTCTTGCATGGAGATTTTCATTCCACATATAGCACTTTATAGTTTTTATTACTTTAAATCTCTGTGTGTAAGCCAATAATATCCTACTTCTATTTTAATGTTGAGTTTAGTGTGATTTACTAAAGGATTAATGTATATTACAGTAATTTACTTATAAACTGCAAGAAGTTCTGAGTTCGATTCCCCCTTTTCTCTGGTAGTACCATGCTCAATTTGTTTTTTTGCACAGCGACTTTATTTTTCAAGATTTGTATTTTGGAGTTAAAGAGTTAAGAGGGGATTATAATCACAATATAGTATCCTCCTTGATTGTAGTGAACCTCTTAGCTTTGGTGAGGTGAACAACATTAAAAGGAAAGAAAGAAAAAATAACCAGTTACTACAGATAATTTACTCAGTTACTACAGATTATTACTACAGATTATTATAAGTTACTACAGATAATTTACTCAGTTGTTAAATCTACCTAACATGCTCAGTTGTTAAATCTACTTAACATGTACTTGCAAAAGTTAGCCGTTGCAATGTTTCTATATATTAGTCTTCCTACCATTATTAGCAAAGTTCTAAAATCATTAGTTAACAAACATAAAAATATCTAACTCTAAAGAAAAGTTATATTGTGGATTAGGTACCAATCTCCTCATTAATCTTGCTTTAAATGGTTTATCTGGGAAGGTTTTTCAAATTTTTGAACTATCACTCACTACCGACTTTTCAAGGAAATCATATATACAATCTATTGCAAAGTTATCACCTGCTTAGTTGTCTCTTTTTATCATGGTTGCCATTTTCTTACTTCTGATTCAATTTACTTCCTTTATTAATCCTCTCTTGTTCATTTGGAATAATGTCGTCATATTTAGGTTGGTCCTTTTCTAGTTGATAAATTTCATTAAAAAAAAAGAAAAGTTTTTATTAGCAATAACTTTATTCTTTTAAACTTTTTAGTAATCAAAAAGTTTGTTTTTGAACTAACAACTTTATGCTTAAGTAAGACATTATAACAAATAAAAGTTTGTCAAATATAACATTAACTTAAAATAAACTTTTGTTTAACTTCAATCCTAATAACTACCATAATAAATAAAATCAAATTCATAAAAATTCAATAAAAATCGAATTCATAAAAATTAATTTAGTTCATAATATTCACTATATAATATTTACCATACATATTCTAAATATTTGTTTCACCAGAATATATATGTTGAGATGTTTCAGTACTTTATTATATGCTTCTATATTAAATTATTATAAAAGTTTAAAATTAAAAAAAAATGTAAGTTAAAAGATCATACAAAGCTGTTTAACTTTATCTAGCCTTTTTTATTTGTTTATATGTTTTTTACATTTGCTTTTTAATGTTATTCACTTCTCCAAGACCAAGAAAACCATTAACTGTACAAATACAGTTAGGGAGGCAATTTTTTAAAACTTTTTATTATTATTATTGTGGTTACAACTCTCACAATTTAACTTCAAAACATGAAACTTGACAAGTGAGGCCGCTGTGCAAAACATGAAACTTGACAAATGAGGCCACTGTGCAAAGTAAAAAGTTGTGTAATAGCCTTTATTAAGGTTTTGCTAGAAGTCATAACTTTAATAAAATTTATTAAAAAAAATTGGTTAGTAGTGATAATTTGAAGTAAAAAATTTTTTAACATAATAACAAATAAAAAAGTTTATATATAGACATAATAACAAATAAAATGTTTGTCAAATATAATAACATTAACTTTAAATAAAAAGTTTGTTAAAAATGATTTCTTAAATCAATAAAAATCAAATTTTCAAAAAGTTATTTAAATTCATTAGGTTTATCAGAAAGTTGTATAATATAAAATATATTATGATAATCATTTTATGTTTGTATAAAATTGATTTTGTTTGTATTAAAAATGATCATCATAGTCATGATCATGAATGTTAGCAAAATCATGATGATGACTTTAATAGAAATTATTTTGTTTTATTTAGATTTGTCAAGGTTGTCGGAAATTTTAGCTGAAATTCAGAAAAACAAACATGTAAGTACTGTTAGAGTTTATGTAGTAGATCAATACCAAAATATATCTACAGAACATAGCGATAAGTTAATCATTCAAGTGATGTGGTTTAATGAAAATGGAATAAATAGTTATATAGAAAATAATGTTATAGAAGAAAAAAAAGAAGTTGTAAAAACAACTTTAAAAGAGTTTCCAATTGCAAGAGCCATGGTATCTGTTTCGTTTAATTTAACTTCTATGTCTAAAATTAAAAGTGATTTGAAAAAAATAATTAAATACTTTCTTTTGGCAATGGCAGATTTGTATACAACTATTACTATGTTTTTGGCGGAAGTAAATTCTTTATTATCATAAATAAAATATTATAAATAATTGTAGAGTATATTATAAATAATTGATTTAGTACATATAAATATTTTATAAAAATTGTTAACAAGATAAATTTATGTCTTGAGTTCACTTTTATGAGGCTTTTAATAACTAACTTAAATTTTTTTTCTTTGCATGAAATCATTATTAAAACCCCTTCAACAAGAAATTTAAATTTTTTTCTCTATGGAAAAAAAAAGTATACCAACAATAAAAAAATTTTAGAGAGCAAAAATTATTTTTAATTACATTTGTAATAACAAGCGTTAAAGTTTGTAATAATATTCAGAATAAATAACTTAGATAAAGTCATTATCAGTTTTTTTTTTTTTTTTTTTTCAGCCATATAAATTTATTAAAGTCGTAAAGCTTAATATAAATACAAATAGCAGGAGTACGAAGAAGACATAATTGGTCTTATCACCAAGCCCTTAGTCTATACCGTAAATATAAGGCAACAAAATTTAAAAAACGTAATACTATATAATATAAAACGTTTTTCTTAAGACTTAATAAAATAAAAATCATCGGTCCTAAACTCCTACTTTAGCTTTTTGTTTTTGTATTGGTTGAGAAAAATTAAAAAATAATAATAAATTAAAAAAGAATAAGTACAAAGATCCAATATTACTAAAAAGCAAGCAAGCAAATACGCAAAATCCTGAAGCTTTCCTTTTACACCAGCATATACCTTGAAATATACCTTGAAGTTTCAAAAGATTGTTCACAAATTTTATTCGATTTTTTAAATATGGGCTATTCCACGCAAGTGACGGTCGTAACATTTGACGCTTTTTTAGCCATTAAAAATGAATCAAGAATGGTATGGTATTTACATGAAAATTTCCAGAAATGTTAAATACTATTTTATAATTTAGTATGCAAAAGTTAAATTATTCAAGTGTTCAACATATTTGAAAAATCAACTCAACGTAGCGTGACGGTCGTAACGCTTACTTTTTGACAAATCCAAACAAATAAACTTTGTCAATCTTAATGCAGCCATCTACACAGTGAAGAAAAAATCTTTTGCTGTGTTCTTTAACTACACATTGAAATTACTATATGGTGAGTTTCATTGTTTTTGCTTGAAGTTTTCCATGAATTTTATTAAGTTTTATGTCGTTACGGTCGTAACTGTGATGGCCATAACGAAAAGCCAAAAATGAAAAACAACAAATAACGCAATGAATGAAATAAAAAAAGATAAATTACTATAAAAATAAAAATATATGAACTTTATAACATTATCAAGGTTATCCATGATGATTCTTCAATACTGGGATCGTTTTATTTGGAGTAGACAACAAACGCTTAATGCTATTTATGCTCCCTGTTTTTTTGTTTTATTAACTCTATTTAGTACAGCTCAATATCTAGGAGCATGTACTTTCATACGCCTCGCAAATGTTTTGCGGAGTTGGGAATCCAATATAGGAAAAAAAAATCTCAGGCAAGTAAAGTTTTTTTACTAATATATAAATTTTAAAATAGTTCCATATATTAGAGAATTTTGAAACCAAAAACTTTCCATTTTTTACTCGCCAGAAATGCATTTTGGTAATATTTGTAACGGCTTTCGCTTCTTCTATTTTATCAGCTATTAAGGTCCACTTTAAATTAATATCATATGTGTTGATAAGTCTAACATAAGTTTTGCACCTATTTGATGTTAAGAGAAAGTCTTTAGCGTTTAAGATGATCACTTGACGAGATTTTACGCTGTTCCAAACAAATCGCTTTAATGACCCTCCTACTCCATCAACTGCTCCTTCACCGTGAGAGGTAGCAAAAAAGTTCCATTCTATACTTTGAAAATGATATTTCACAGAGCAATGTTGTATGAATTTGGCCATGTATCTATTTTTGAATTGAGTGCATGGACCATCACTCCATAATATAACTTTTTTTAAATAACCAATACAATAGAGGTCAAATATTTCACTTAAGTATGTAGTAGTGGCGCGTTTTGTTTTATCATTATCGTCGGATATTATTACACATGATTTTGACTCTAATTGGTAGCGATAGATTACAACTGTAAACAAGGTAATAGTTGACTGCAAGCAATAAGCAACTTGAACAGTATCCTACTAACCACATGTATAGTTTTGTGAATAATCAAAGTGTATCAAAATTTGGTCTGGTTCAAGATTTTCTTTTTGACTGCGGTATTGTTCAGACTGGTGCTTTTTAGTGAGATGATGCTCATTAAACTCTGGTAAATAGTCGTGGAAATGTTTTAAAACACCTTTTATATTTTTTTTATGTTGACTGAGTACACAGCGATGATCTTCTTCAATCCACCATCTATAGGTGATTAAGGTATCCATGTCTCCGATTTCGGTCAAAGAAACTTTTAATAGTTTACTATCACAGCACAATGAACATTTCATTATCCAACATTGGTACGTTGGGAGCTTGAAAAATACATAATTTTCTAACCATTTATTGCAATACAATGGAAAAGGTGTTTTACTTGCCAAAGCAGCACTCAAATAAGTAAAATTACTGTGATAAATACAACCACATGTTTAAAGAATGTATGTTGGCCTTAATTCACAAAACTTACTCAATTTAATTGTTTTGCCAGCACTCTCCTCATAATACAGTTGATATTATGATCCTTTAAATTCATAACTAAGTAGTGTTTTTGAAGTTTTTCTCCGTCGATTTTCATACTATCTTTTCTTCAAGGAGACATAACTGATATATCTTCTCTTTCATAAAATACTTTTACTTTTTCAATTTCTTCTGATGTAAAATGAACTCGATGTGTTTCTTTAGAAGTGCATAGGCCATATTCAGCACCCAACTGTTCTACAATAGCTCGTCTTTTATTTGGAGACTTTGGAAGTGCCTATTTTGTCCTAAAAATGTAATTTGATGTAAAAGAACCTAAACTATGTGTAAACAACTATATTTAAAAATATATGTTATTATAATAAATACTTGCTTAATGCCTTTCTCATTGACGATTTACAGTTATAATTGTCTTGCGTAGAATTTAGACTGACATTAGGTATGAAATCAATTTTTTCATTCTTAGCCTTTGGTTGCGAACCTTTGCATGATTTTTTTGTTTGTTTTCTTTTCTTGGTGTCAATAACTGCCTCCTTAGATAACTTCTCTTTCTTTCTTTTTCTAACAAAGCTTTTTTTCTTTAATTTCTACCATTTTTAGCAGCAGTTTTAGTGCCAACTTTATTATCTTCTCTTATACCACGATAAAAAATGTATAAAAAAAGACATTATAAAAAAAGACACTACAAAAAACGATATAAAAGAACAAGACGCATACATGGAAAATTTCTTCCTTTATTAGGAACACTCGCATCTAGCCTTATACCAAGTCTTTTACCTACAATTGGTAAAGCTGTTTTGGGTGGTGCTATTTCAGGTGGAATTTTTTAAGGAATCAATGGAATTAGAAATTAATTTTATTATAATATATAAAAACATTATTTACAATGTTTTTTTTTAATATTTATTACAAATATATAATCCCGCTATTGTTCCAAGTAAAACTAAACCAGCTAATAACGCTCCAAATAAATAACCTCCAACTACAATAATAATAAAAAGACTTGAAAGCGCTAATATTGTCATTATTTTTTCTTTCACTTTAATAATGTACTTCAAAATATCGAATACGATTGCCATGCGAGTCGTGCGTACCACCATGATCTAGCGGAGGATCAGGTTTATAAGGTTGAACTACTGCCGCCGTTGACGGAGTGTCGAATTGTTGTAATGGTTTTTTTTTTGTTTCCATTTATAATAACCCGATATTTTGTTTTTTTTTCATTCTTTATATACCTTTGGTCACGCTTTATTAAATAGATACAAAACCTTTTTATCTTCTTTAAATTTTCAATAATAGAAAGGATTAAATAAGATACAATAAAAAAATATAACTCAATTCCAAAACGTATTATATTAAACAACATTGGTAATCCTTCTAAATAAATAAAACATCCTAATACTATAAATGAAATAGAGAAACAATTCATTTTCAATGTTAGATAATCAATAATACTCATGATTAAAAAATTTTATTTTTTCATTCTTTATATACTTTTGGTCACGCTTCATTAAACAAACTACATTCTGATAACATTTTTATTAACCTAACATTTTTTATTTACCTAACTCTTTTTATTTACCTAACATTTTTTTTATTACCGAGGGCGCGCTAAGGCGATATGGCGCTAAACGCATTTAGGCGCAAGGGCGAGTTAAATTAATTTATAAAATTAGAATTTGGAATTCAAAAATTGTAATTTTTTTATAATTTTTTTATTAAATTTTTTAATAGTTATTTTAACTTTATTTCATTATAACCTTTCACACCCTATGGCCAAAGGTCATTTGGCGCTAAGGCGCGCTAACTCGCTATTAGTTTTTTTTGAAACCATTTTTTTGTAACCTTATTTCATTATAACCTTTCACACCATCCTCATATAACACACTGTGGCCAAAGGGCGCTTGACAGACAACAACGGGAAACACGTATAAAACTTACATTTAAAAGTAAGTATTATATGTTAGGGCGTCTAACGAATAAGTAATGTTTATAATAAATGTTATTTATTTATTTATTTCTAACGTTGATAATCAAAGCATAATCCAGTTTAGAAAAAAGCATATTGTTTGGATTCTACTTTCAAGATTTGTTTAAAATTAAATAACAAAGAACCGGACAAGTTCATGAAATTAAAATGATCTCAGTCAAGGTCTGAAAACAGGTTAAAACAGGTCTGTAAAACGATAAGAAGAGCATCCGGTTGTAAAAAAAACTCTTAAATTCCTCCCTAATGTCAAGAAACAAACATTAGGAAACCTGTTAAATTCACACAAGTGTTAAAACGTGGAAATTAAACTTCAACAAAACAAAACAAAAAAAAAAACAAAAAAAAAAAGTAGCTTTTAAAAAGTAAAAAATAATCAACTTTAATATGAAGTTTTATATAAGTTTACCTTATAGATAATTCCATTCAACTTTAATTTATATAATTTTTATAATTTTATTTAATTTTTGATTTACAAAACGGTTATCGGAAGTTACTCAATTTATATTGTTTTACTCGAGAAATACCCTACTCAAAACAATTTAAAACTTATACAATTTTATAATGACTAGAAAAGGCCTAACTTTTATTAATTTTTTTTCTAAAATTACTTGAATAAGTTTTTTTTAATGTTTTTTAAATATATTTTTTAATTTTCTTGTATTTTCTTGTATTTTTTTATTAGACTTTTTTGTATTTTTTGTTTGTTTGATTTTTTTGGAATTTTTATTCTTTGGTTTTGATTTATTGTTTGTCGACTTTTTGAATATATTTGCAATTTTAATTTTTTTTATGGTTCTTACATTTCGTTTTTAAAATGTTCTTTACTTTATATCTAATTACACAAGATGATTTTCTTTTGTGGGTTTTATTCTTTAGACTAAACTTTTAAGTACATATTCTATATTTTTTTACTTTTTCAACAGGCATTTTGTATTTATTCTTACATTCTGAATGAATTTTGAAAGTTTTCTAAACGGTTTACTTTTTTTAAAAATGTAAGATATAAAAATGCCCGTTAAGTTGCTTACTTTAGCAAAAAAGTAATGAGGTGTTAATTTTGTGTCATTATATTAGGTGCTAATAGGCAACCTTTTGAAACAACACAAAGTTGCAGAAAGTCTGTCAAAGAACTTTTAATTTGTTTTTATATTTAACAAATAAACATGCTATAGTTGTAACAAGTTTATAGGTAAACCGCATGCCGTAAACCGCTTGCCATAAACCGGGGAAATGGGAACATTTGCGCTTTTTAATTTTAAAAATGTTCTAAATATGATTTTTTTTATGTTTTGTTTTTATTACTTTGCTTATAAACACAATATTTCGTTTCTTTTTAGAAACTTTTTAATAATTGTTCCTAAAATGATAGTTTTAATACGTTTATGTACTTATAAGGTTAAGCGTGTAGAAATGATTTATAGTAAAATTTTCTAGCATAATAAATAAAAAGTAGTGTGGTTAAAAATAAAGCGCATTTAAATGCAAATCTTAAAAGTATTTCTGTCTTTTAAGAGAAGCCTGGATCTTAAATAAGGCTTTTGAGTTACTTAGAAGGTTTTATAAAAAAATTCTCCTAAAGTGAAAAAACGTGAAAACTACCGGGTTCTCATTAAAGACATAAAAGGGCTTAGTGTTCATCAAAATAATTATCAAACGTAATCCGCTGTAAAATTGCTGATTTTAAACCCTCCCCTCCTACTACACACCCGTACTTTTCGATCAACCCCTGCACCATTGTATACGTTCGAATAATGTAGCAAAAATGAAACCTCTATTAACCTAATTTTTCAAAAAACCAATTTATTTTCCTTTCATTTTTACCTAATTATATTTAATTAATCCTTTTTGAATAAACACAAAAAAAGTTTTAAAGTTTTAAGCTTTTAGCTCAAAACTTTAAAACTTAGCTATTTCGATTATTTTTTTGTGTTTATTCAAAAAGAATTAATTAAATATAAGTAGGTAAAAATGAAAGGAAAATAAATTGGTTTTTTGAAAAATTCACAAGAAAAAAATTCCACTTGCGCACTTCAAAATTTAAACTAGTCCCTTCCTCCCCCTTACCATAACTTGTGAAATATGTTATATATATATATATATATATATATATATATATATATATATATATATATATATATATATATATATATATATATATATATATATATATATATATATATATATATAGAGATAAAGATCTAAGTTCTACTGGCAGTTGTGAGGCAAATTTGTTTATTAGCAACCATATTGAATACTTGTGAAAAACGCAAAACCTTAAAAAAAGCTTTTTAATTACTTTATCACTTATTTGAAAGTATTCAATATAGCTTCCACAAAAAATCTCATCTGTATTTATGGATTGTTGATTTTTCTGAAGTACATATAAATTTTTCTCAAAAATATTTTACTTTCAATTTTTAGAAAAATTACTAATAATTTGAAATTCAAATGAAATATGGACTCTATTGTTAATACATCTAATAATCCAAAAAAAGACTTCTATTCTGTTATCAATAATAATCTAGAAAAATACCTACCCAACTATTTTGAATTTGTTATATGCATTTACTAATGCAATTGAGAGTTCTGTAATCTGACGTTGGTTTTCTTTAATACATTTAGTTGACCAAAACCGAACCTTTAAGAATGCTAGATAACTTGTTGTAGAAAAGAAATTTTGGAGATAATATTTATTAATTCAGTATCAACATTAAATAATTAAAAAAAAAACAAAAAATATTTTGCTGCAAATGAAGTTTACTATACATCAGTTAATACAGTTCTGAAAAGTGTATCAATTCAATTACATAACGTCTCGGTTAAGCATGATTATTTTTTTAAAGAAATATCTTTATGATTAAATAATAAAAATTAAGTAAAGCCTAGTAAATATAAATCAAAGGTTTTACTTATTACAAATTCCTAAGCAAAGAACATTAAGTTGCTAACTTAAAACCTGATATTAAAATGACCAAGGCTTCAATTTTGTGATAATGTGAAGTATTTGAGTGTTATTGGTTCTGCTATTAACGTTTAAACAAATTAATAAAAAAAATTACAATAGAACAACAACAACAAAAAAACAAGCAGTTTCAAGCAATAACAATTAACAATTATAATAAAGGACATAAATAACATTTACGTAGTATACAATTTAAGTTTAGTGACACCATATAAAATTGTTCCTCAATTTTATTAGGTGTTGTACTTTTACTCTGTGTGAAAAGCTAAATAATATTTTCCTTCAATAAAGAAATACTCAATGCAATAGTTAAATACTTATCACAAGAAAATATACATGTTTGAATGCAGCTTAAAGATTTATTTTCTTTAAACTCCTTAACTAATACAGTAGTTTACGTGAATATTACAGAACAATTTCATTAAAGAAACATTAAAAAAAAGTCAAGGAAAATTCAGCTATGGAAAACGTTAAAATCGTTTTTTGATGCTGTCAAACCTATAATAGTGGCTTTTATTCTTAATAAAATATATTAAAACTCTAAAGAGCGCTGGATACCATCATAGAATTTTTCGTTTTATATGATCAAAAAGTAGCAAACTAAAGGTAAGAGATGTAAACCATTCTACAGAAAGTTCAATTTACCATCTTCAGTCTTTAATCTTTTATTCTTTATTAAAAATTTACAAGAGTTCAAGATGTTATAGTATGCCAAATGTAAGATGAATAGTTAGTTTAAAACAAGTTTTTTTACTAAATCATATATATTATTTTTACCTGGTGAACTGTTTAATGTTATATATATATATATATATATATATATATATTATTTTGAAATGCTTTTGAATTTAAATGAAAAATGATATAACTTATCCTACCAAACAATTTTTTTCAAGATTTCTTTTAAAAATCATGTGGTTCTAAAGTTTTTAAAGATATAAACTTTAACTTAGGCTTCTAGTTGTGTATTGATAGACTTATATCTCTATATACTGTCACATCTTTATTATATTGAATCTCACTTATTGAATCTCACCATCTACTTTTTAAAAATGCATTGTTATCTCATGTTATTGTCTTATTCAAGTCAAAGAATGATTTTTTTAATTATATGAACTTTAAAAAATAATAATACATTGTCAATATTTTTTATTTTTAATTTAAAAAAAAAGAACTATAGAAATAATGCATCAGAAGATGAAGTGGAGATGTGAAATGTGTTGGTCTTTTTTTGCAACATCTTTTATATCATAAGATTAAACATCAAGACCATTATTTTTTTAATTTTTATCAGATTTTTCTGATTTTAATGGGACTTTGTTTCTTTTAATCTGATCTTTTTAAATTTTTGTCTGATTTTTTGATTTTATTTTATTCAAATTTTATATAATTTAATATTAATAAAACTCTTTATGAGGGTTCAAAAATATTATGTATAAAAATATAGTTAATATATATTATATGTATATATATTCCTAAAAATGTATACATTACTCTTCAAAAAATATGGACATTAAAAATAATTTGTTGCTATCTATATTCCTCTCTGACATTAAATTCTCGGGCCTCATATTTAAAACTAAATATTCTAACCAAATCTTCATTTATATAAGTTCAGCAAAAGCTCTGGTCTTTTTTCAGATTTTAGATTGACATGGTGAAGTTTCAAAGACTCCTCATTGCAATTTTACAGTTACTGTAACAAATTGAAACACTGTACTTTGTAAAAAATAACATTCATCTCTCTATACAAAAATTTAGCTAGTAATCCGCTTTTTTAAATATATAATTCATTCCGTTTATATAATTCCATAATATATATATTAATTCCATAATACATATATATATATATATATATATATATATATATATATATATATATATATATATATATATATATATATATATATATATATATATATAATAATTCCATATATATAATATATAATATTCCATAATATATATAATATGTATAATAATTCCATAATGTTCAATTTCAAAATCTTACAAATTTGGTTTTAAATTGAAAACATGTTTTAACATGTGTTCAATTACATAAAGTAAACTCTTTGAGTAATAACTTTTTTTTATAACGTTTTTTTTTACGTTTTTTAAGTCTGTCTTTTTTTGTAAAACATGTTCACAGATAGTTTAACACATTTTTAAGTCTTTAATGTTCATTAAAACGTCAAGAATGATCAACTGGTCTGCACCGATTTCAACTGATCAATCAAGTTTATCTTCAATGCATTGCTAAAATTGTAATTAGAAATAAAAATTATCATTTTAAAAAATAACAATTTTTTGTATATCACACCACAAAAAACAAAGGACGGCATGCTATATATGCAGTAAAGAAAAGTATGCATTTACAGAACAATCATTTCAACAAAATTATACTTTTTTGTTTAAATAATTTTTTTTCCATAGTCTCTTTAAAATCTTTTCAGATACAAAATTTGTCAAAAATTGTTTTAAAAAAAGAATGGTAAAATTGAGTATAGTTTCTAATTTTTTACATCTTTGTTGTTTAACATAAAATACTTAATACAATTACATTTTCCTTTGCTATAACTAAAAAGACATTCAATCAGTCTTTAATTATTATAATTATGTTTAATGTTTGGTTGCATAACTTTTTGCATTGATAAACACTTAGTGACTTTGGGGGCACGGTTCAACTGGTTTTGTCAACAAGCTAACTTTTAGCAAATTCCAATAATTTAAAAGTGTCAAAAGTAGTTCATCTTCATTGCTAAGTTTCTTGTCTATGAGTTTAGAGTCTAAAAAAAACCCACAGATTTTCAATTGAATTAAGAGCATGTGATTGTGCAAGCTAAAAAAAGTCCAACCTTTTGTATCTTTTATTTTTTCATTGTCTTGCTGAAATGTATAGTTTCCATCCGGAAAAAGATGTGTTATACTTGGTTTTAATTGGTGAACTTAAATACAATGGTACTTATGTTGGTCCATGATTCCTTCAACTCTATACAGTTTTTCCTCTCCATGAGCAGCAAATGCACCCTAAATCATGATTTTTTTGTCATGTTTTATTTTTTTGTTATGATTATATGGTTTTTATATTGAATCTATAAAGTCAATTTTACTACACATATAAATAATTAAAGAATAATAAAGAAAAGTTCAGTCATCTATTACATTTTTCTTATTTATAAAAGGTTTTTTTGTTTGCCACCCTGAAGAAAACTTTTCACCTACCTTTATTCTTGCAACAATTGTATTGTTACATAAATGTTTAAAGCTTAATTTTAGTAAAAATAATTTCTATTTATCTAACTCACTCATACCCTGCGATACTTCATCACTTCCCTCACAATCAAAAAATCTTCACTTTATGTTCTTTTTTGCTTTTTTCTGACCTTGACTTTCTTATTTTAAACCTTGGTTTATTGAGTTTTGCAAAATAAATCTGGACAAAACTTTTTAAACTGATTTACCACATCCAACGTCTTGGGAAATATTTTGCAAATATCTGCATTATGCATTTGAATTATTTGATCTCTACCAAAGTCTAAAACATGTTCTTTCCTAAATTAATAAAAATAAGTTTTAGCTGATAAACAAATGATATAGTTAAAGTTAAATGCTAAGTAAAGTACGAATAAAAAAAAAGTAACGACTAAAGTACGAATTAAAGTACGAATTCCTTATACCTAATCAATAGTTGAACTTTTGTAGAAATGGAATCAAAAACTTCTAACTTTGCCATTTTTGTCATTTAAATATGTTTTCCAGCCTATATAAAACTGTTAAAAATTCAACTTTATATAAAATTTTTATAATCATGAAAATATACAAAGTTAAAAAACAACTTTATTTTGCAAAAATACATTATAAAGTTACATAAAACAATTTATAAAGTTAAAAACTTTATTGGTAAAGGTGAAACATAATTTTTAAGAAATTCTTTTTTTGACCTGTTGTTAATGCCCTCCTCCTTTTGTACAATTCTTTTTTTAACTTTAATTATTAAAATAGTGTTAATATATTAAGTATCTAACATTAAAAACCAAATATTTTGAAATATTTTATGCTAAAATTAATTTTAATTTATTTTAAAAAATGTATGCAATTTTCTCATTTATGTTAGTTTTCTAACACTTGTAGTTTAGTTGATTTTCAACAGTTTAATTATTTATATTTATTTTTTTATTAAAGAATATAGTTCATTGGTAGTTCCCATTTTATAGTTAGGAAATAAATTTTTTAAAATAAGCGATACAACATTGTTTTACAACTTGAGTTTTATGACTTTCAACAAATCATGCTGTCCCTTTTTTTTTTTAGGACACTGTAAATATTGTGGTTAGTCTTTATAGTTTATAACTTAAATTATCCTTTTTCGATTTTTTAAAATATTTCTTTATTAGTTAACTGTTTCTAACATATTAATAGTAATAATATATTACTAATATGTTAAAATCACGGCGGTTGATAAATAGTTAAGTAATTCAATTATTATATAACTTTGTGATAAATTTTTAAAAGTTCAATTTTTCAGTATGTAGTTATCTACATTTTAAAGCGAAATATTATTTTTTTGGTACATAAGACATCTTATGGGCATGTTTAAAACTTTGTATATTCATATTAGTGTCGGTTAAGGGTGTCAATGATTTTAAAAAGAAATTTGCGTAACTAGATTTTGCTAACAAAAAAAACCCAAAATTAAAGACTTTATGAAGACCCATATAATACTTTCATGAAGGGATCTTTTTGGTCAATTCAGATGAGTTAGGGACCATCCATAAAGTAAGTCACCATTATTTAGGCAATCTTTTGATTTCCTCCACCATTGTCACCGGCTGCCTTTTTTTCTATCCCCCATTAAAAAGGATGATTTAAAATTTTTTTAAACAAAATCTCTTCTTAATTTAAGCATGTTTATTGACATTTTTTACATGTGAATTGCACAATTAAAAAATTATATTATATTAGTCTATATATTTAATTTAATCAAATGTGAACATGGAAACTTGCTTCACTCTCCATCCAAGAATTTTTGAAATGACTGTTAAATAATATGATTACAATAGAGCAGTCTGAATCGTCTTAAATGGTTGCATCTATTGGAATATTGAGGCTCTCTGTTTTGATTTTATTACAGTTATGGCCATCAATCTTTGTGCTTGGAGACAATACAAACAGGTCTGACTTGCGAAAGGATAACAGCTATTTGGTTAAAAACATTGAAATAAGTAGAGCTGACACACTTTTTAAGCATGACTTGAATAGTAAAAAACAAGTTGCAATGCTTACAGATCTGAGACAAACTTAATTGTACAGAGGGGCAAAACAGATTATAAAGAGGGACTTTGAATGATTTCAATGATCAAGGAATGGTGCTCTGAATATTAGAGATGATAAAGGAAATGATACTTTCCTGCAACGTCTGAAACGGCTACAGCTTTTAAGCCATCTTCTGACAGGCAGATTAGAATGAGTGGAGGAAAAAAGTGACCAGGAATAACATGGAAATAAGAGCTCCTTATCGAAGAGCAACGTTTGGGATCCTCATATTTTACAGCCTGCACAAAACATGACTGGTGTGAAGAGGAGAGGCAAACCAGTCTTGATCCTTTGTATAGAGATGATGTGAATCAAGCACTGCCATGTTGCCAGGATGGATATACTCAGCCACCGTTGGGAACTGATCAATCATCGAACTTGAAAAAACCAGCAAATTCAAAATTCTGATTCTCCAACAAAGATCCACTGTTCTGCCTTAAATATGAGTCAAGAATTTCTTGATAATAGATTTTTTTCAAGAAACTTTTGAATTTTTGATTTCTCTATTTCTTAAAACTTTAACGTAGTCAAGCATAGTAAAATAGCTTGCAAAGAAATAGGCTTTATATATGTACAAATAATGTTTTTTTGCTAACAAATAATATGTTAGCAATTAACCGCAGGACTGTTTGTATTTTTTTTTTATTTCTTTAAAAAGTTTATCAAGAATTTTGTGACGATACTGTAGCGATAACTTAATTTGAATAAAATAATTATTTCATTATTGTTTATTAAATTATAGTATATCTTGATTTGAACAAAGATTAAATCAAATGAACGATAATGTAACAATAGCTTCATAAAAACAAACGTTCACATGTGCTTTATGAAGCTTGTTATAAAAAGCATGTTCAAGGTTATTAAGATTAAAATAGAAATAATCTATAAGGTGACATTCTTTTCTGAGGAACTCTTTCTTCTCTCTTTCTCTTTTTTGTCCTTTTGTCTCGACCCCCTACTTTCTTTAAGCATAACTTTATAGATGGCCTCTTAATTGCAAATTTGACAATGTGAAGAAAGAGTTTGTGTCAAACTAATGGATTGGTTGGAGTACGTTTTTTTAGTTTTCTATATTTTAAATTATAATGGCAATTGAGTTATAGGGAAAATCACCTGTTTGCAACTACCTTATACCTAGTACTTAGTCTTATCCAGCAGACTGATAGTTAGGCTTTACGGCACTCTTTAAATGATTGACCTCATATGATAAGGGATATAAGAAAAAATATTTTTTCTTATATAAATTTTTTATTAATTTAATAGAACAAAAAGCCAAACAAACAGATACATGCTTATGCCAACTTGATGCGACACAAAATGCTAACTTAAATGCAAAACACAAAATGCTAACTTAAATAAATATAAACAAGTATGCTAGATTTTAAATAAAAATGCTAGGTTTCAATTTATACCAATTAAAACTTTTTCTAATAGTTTTTTCTAGTAGTTTTTATTTTTGTCTCTACTTTTTTTACAATAATTTTAACAATACGTATATATATATATATATATAATTGTCTGTTAATTACTTCTATTTTCTTGTTTTTTCATAGATTTTCTTTTTATTTCCATTATGGAATTTATTATTACATACTGTGCTAAAGTATTATGTAATAAAAATATATAAGATGAAAAAGTTATAAAACTAATTTTACATGAACTCTGTTATCAATTATTTTTTAAACTCAATAGTTTAAAGTTCTTGTTGTTGTTGATTCAAATTTATTTTAGGAGTTTAAGAATTTGCCCAGACCTATCTATGAAGACTGATTTTGCAATATTGTCACAAATGCACTATTAAACTTTACAATGATGCACGATTTGCGATATTAACAACAATGTATTGTATATGCTTGAGGTTGTAAATACGAAATAGAGAATTAAAATATATGATTCATTTTTCAGTTTTCACAACAAAAATTTTGTTTGGAAATCTCTGACACAAATATAAAAATCAAATTTGAACAAAATATTTCTCCTCTATTATAGCGATTAAAAGTTGACAACAACTATAGTGCTCTGCTACTCTTTGCTACAATTATTCTTTGCACTAGAGTTTTGCAACTTGATTTTAAACTTTCTGTTTATATCCGCTCTTTTTCACAAGTTTCATCAAATTTATCTTCAAATGTATATGTGCAAGGAATAACAAAAATATTTTGAATTACTTAAATATGTACTACTATTCAATAATGGCGTATTTTTTTAGCATGAAATAAAATATTCTTAGCTAGTTACAACCTAAATGTAACATTTTATAAAATGTTTAATAAAAGGTTTATAAAGTAGACAATCAGAACCAAGTTCTTTGTGTCGAGCGTGAAAAATAGGCTAACAAATTTAAGGATTGATTAAAAGATTGCAAAATTTTAATTTAAATTTTAAATTAAAATTTTGCAATCTCTTATTTTATAAATGATTGCGAGAGTTTGAGTTATATTGTAGTTATTGCCTTGTTCTCCTTTAGTACATTGTTCTCTTTTGTTGTCTTGTTCTCTTTTATTATTATAAGTAATATATTTTTAGTATAATATATACAGTATTATTAGTAATATATATTTCGTATATGAGTTGCAAGATTAGAGTTATTGTTCATGTTTACAACAATACTGAAAATTGTATTTTTTAAATGATAAGCTTTTATTCACTAGTTGAACTATTTTGCATTTTCAATTATTAAACCAAAAAAAAAACAAAAAAATTTAACAGTTTTTATATTACAATTTTTATATTACAATGAAATCTTTCCTTTAAACATCTGGTATAAAAAATTGATTTAAAAAAGCCTAAAAAAAAACTTTCATTTTTAGAAAATAAATACATATTTTTTAAAACAAATTTAAAAAAACATTTTTTATATAAAATTAGTAATTATTTGAAAATTTTATTATGTCGTTTAATATGCCGCCCAGGTTGACATACTTGTAAGGATTTGTTAATAATATTAATAATATTTTTTTAATAATATTAGAGACCCTTCATATATTCAAGGTTTTTGGTTTACCACTAAATATAGTTTTTACAGCTCCTTTTTTAAATCCAGTGTCATTTTGCTTTAAAGAAGGTGAATTTTTCGCATGAAAAGACTTAGAACTCCTATGAGACACCTCATGTATATACATATATATATATATATATATATATATATATATATATATATATATATATATATATATATATATATATACACACACACACACATACCATAAGTATATGCACTCAATATATATATATATATATATATATATATATATATATATATATATATATATATATATATATATATATATATATATATATATATATATATATATATATATACTATATACACACACACACACATATATATATATATATATATATATATATTATATATATATATATATATATATATATATATATATATATATATATATATATATATACTATACACACATATATATATATATATATATATATATATATATATATATATATATATATATATATATTAATGGCACTTGTTATGTGTATATTAGCAAATGAAAAGCTAAAAAGTGTTGAAAATTTAATACAAGCTAATAATATTAAAAATATTACCATTATGCGTACTCAAACTTTGAATTTTTTCATATGTAAACTTTATGTTTTACAATTTTTTACACTTGAACATTTTTTATTTAATAGTATTTTGTTTAGCAGAAGATAAAGAAAACTTTATTACAATAAACCAATAGAAAATGTAATAGTTACCTAATTCTAAAATTTTTCAATATTTTAGAACTTTTCAAGTTTTGGAAGTTTTTTAAGTTATAGAATTAGTTACCTAATTCTAAAACTTGAAAATAAAAATGACTACAAAGCCTAAAGTTGAAGTATATCCATGTCATTATTTATTATCATCGAATTCAGAAGAAATTAAAAAATGAGAATTGGTAGGTTGGTAACTTTTTTACTTAATTATTTTACAAACTTTTATAATTTTATACTTTATCATTTTTTTGAACTTTCATAATTTTGTTTCAAACATTTTAATTCACACATCATTAATGGCATTGGATGACATCATTAATGACATTGGATAAATGATTATATGAATAATTTTATTTAACATTTATTAGATAGAAGTCAAAATAAAGTTGAAAGAATTAGTTGTTTAAATCAGCACGGACCGGTATATCAAAGTTAAAGGGATTAATTTTGTTGAAGAGCAATTTATGAGCTTATTTGCAATAGCTCATATATTGCTTATCAACAAAATTAAACAAATTGCTTAATTATTCAGTATATGTAATTACTCTTGCTAATCAAGTTATTGCCGATTGGTTTACAAGATGCAGACTAGCAAACAAATAAAAACACAAGAAATAGTAGCGGTAAAAAATTTTAAATCTTGTTAGTCAAACTAAAACTTAAAGGGAGGTCATTGTTATTTATTAAAAATATTAAAAAAACTTTTAACATTTTCAGGAAATAAAAATGATTAAGAACTACAACCCCAACAGCTTGAAGTATATACAGATTTTAAGGCAAAAAAACTGAAAAAGAGAGGCTTCCTTTAGCAAATATAAAAGTTTGTATAATGATTTTATACAAACTTTATTACGATGATGGTAATTTTTTTTAAACAAGTCGTTATTTGTTTAAGTAATTACTTTATAGTGTTAGAAAAGGAATGAGTCATGCTACCTGTGAGGTTAGTAACTTATAAAAGTAACACAAACAATGTTGAAGCATCTCACCCGTCGTCAAACAATTATATTAAAAAAAAAAAAAACTTGTAGGCTGAACCAAGAATTAATGAATTTATAAAAGCAACAACAATTAAATTAGGACAGATTTTTTAAAGTAAAGCATTATCAAAAGATTGGAGATTCTAAAAGATCTCTAATCTCCAAAGCGCTCAGAAACCATTGGCAGTAAGAAAACCTCTTTCTTTTTAGAAGTCGCAAAGAAAGCGAATGTGACTTCTAAAAAGAAAATTGCAATAAAGGACATTTGAATATTAGTAATTTAAATATTTTAACAATTAACATTTAAATTGTTAAAACATTAAACATGAATTTATTCACCTTTATATATTAATTTTTTCTCATTAATTTAACATTTAAATATTATAGACTAATAGAATATTGAAATGTGTTCTAGTTAATACAAATAGTCAACAAAATAACAGAGGTGGACCAGCTTGTTATAGTTTTTCTGGATACATGTATTATAATTAAATTAAATTATAAATAATATTTTTTTTATGCTGAACGGTAATGAGACAAATTGAAGTTATAAAAACTATTATTATTCCATTAAATTTTTATTGCTTAACTTGCTTTTCACATACTAGGTTAACAAGAAAAGAAAAGCTTTGACCACATTTTAAAAAAGGTAATGTTTATATAACTGATATTTTAAATGGAAGGGATTTTAAATTACTTAAACATCAAATGATCTTTATTATTTTTATATAGATGTTTTCTTTTGTTTATTTTAGTAATTTTAATTTTATAATTTTAAGTTATAAATTTATTATTTAAAGTAAATAAATATAAATTATGTAAGTTTTAAACATGTTCATTGTATTTTAACTGCATTAAATTAATAATTTTCAAACATCTGGATCAAAAAAAAAAAAATCAAACATCATCTGGAACAAAAAAAAACCGATTTAAAATGATACCTTGTGTAAAAACAGTAAGCTCCCACAAAAAGCTGTTCAGGCGAGAAGCTTGCTCGGCTCGCCATGACTGTTTTACATGAACTTTTCACAGCTCATTGCGCTCATTTATTCCTGCCGTAGGTTACATTAATCTTACTCACAAATTTTAGACTAACAGTGTGTTACAATGAATTAAAAAGTTGATATTAACATATCTTTTGTGAAAAATAAAATTTGTTAATAATAAATGGCGATGATATAATAACATTATAAACTATAATCTTGAAATTTTAAATCTTATATTTATATGCTTACTATCGACTATTTACATTTTTTATATAAATTTATTTAAATGAGTAGAAGTGAATGATTTTTATACTTTAGAAACAAATATCGAATAAGTGTTACGATGGAGAACAGAAATGTGGAACATTTCAAAAAAATGGCTTAGTTGGAAAACTTGTTTTATAGATCAGAACCAAGAGATCATGATCCAGACAGATTTTAGAAAGTTGCGGATTTAAAAATGTAACAGCTCATTGCGCTCATTTATTTCTGTCATGAGTTACATTAATCTTACTCACAATTTTAGACTAACAGTTAATTATAATGAACTAAAAAGTTGATATTAACACATCTTTTGTGAATATAAAGTCTGTTAGTAATAGCGATGATATAATAACATTATAAACTATAATGTTGCATTTTTAAATCTTGAATTTATATGCTTACTATCCACTATTTATATTTTTTATATTAGTTTATTTAAATGAGTAGAAGTGAATGATTTTTATACTTTAGAAACAAATATCGAATAAGTGTTGCAATGGAAAACAGAAATGTGAAACATTTCAAAAAAATGGCTTAGTTGGAAAACTTGTTTTATAGATCAGAACCAAGAGATCATGATCCAGACAGATTTTAGAAAGTTGCAGATTTAAAAATCACTAAAAAACTCTTTTCTAAAAAATGGTTTATAATATAAAAAGTACATGAATGTTGGTCTTCAATTAGCTATGTAGTTGACGGTCTGAAGTTGGCTTCATAGAAAGACCATAACTTTAGTGGAACATAAATAATTAGCGATTTGGTAAGGAAAGAAAATAAAGTTTTGTTTTTTGATGATGTTACATCCCTAGTAGTTCCGATGACTTTTGTCTCATGGAATATAAATGGAAGTAAAAGAAAGATATTAATGAAATATCAATGAAAGTATTGTTTATGAACTGGTCATTAGTAGTACAGGATATATAGAAACTATTATTGAACAATAAAAAAACAATTGAACATTAAAAAAACAATTTAACATTAAAAAAACAATTAAAAGAAATTTAATTGTAAAATATGAATAAGATATTAAAATTTTATGTCTATTTTTTTAATGAACTCCTAGACCTGCTTAACACTAGAAGCCCCAAGGTCGATCAATTGTTCCAAACACGACTTTGATACTTTGCTAAAGCTAAAGTTTTAATGTTGATAAAATAATATTTTATGACTTTTATTATTTAAATACAATTTACTGAGAAACGGAAAAACTACATAAAAAACACATTCAGAAATGCGGCTATAAATATTTATATCTAATAACCCTAAGCTGAATCAATTGATCCACCTTATGGAAAACGTGCATGTACATAACAATTTTAGTCAAATAATTAAGGTTATTTGCAATGTTTGCATATATTTGACAAACGCTTTCCACCAACAGGTTTCTTACAATTTGCACATACTGTTGATGTCAGATTATGTTTGCAGTTTGTTTTTATCTGATAACTCAAACGAGTTGGTAATTGTGTATTACTGTTGGTAGCTATTGTGGTATTACTGTTGGCAGCAACTAAGGATTTTCGGTGATTTACATTTGTTTTTCTTAAGTGTTCAGAGCTCGTTTCGAACCTGAATCTCCTGCTTTTAAAGCAAGCGCTCTAACCACTGCGCCGTCGCCGCACACTTTGTTGACATTTGTCGACACATTGAATCTAACATATCAAATCTACATTTATTCTCATTGTAATAAAGTATTCCCTTTGGTTTCTTTTTCCCACCACTTTGTTTAGTCGCCCCTTTATGAAGTGTTGATAATAAAACTACAGTTTTCTTCTTCTTTGCCTGATAGAGAATGAGGTTCAATGGTCCATTTATGTAGAAATTCGAATCGTAAAGTGGAAGTGGATCAAATGCTGGAATTTCTTTTCTCCAATGTTTAACTGTTCCAACAATTGACGTTTTCTTTTGCAAAAGTTTTGTTGCGAGATCGACACTTGTAAAAAAGTTATCTGCAGTAACATTATACCCACGGCCAAAATAAGGCTCCATTAGTGACATAACCTCATGCATACCCAAATTTTCTACACGACTTTCATCTTTACCTAGAAACGGTTTGATACTGAGACAATATTTAGTGTTAATATCAGCTAAAATCCGGAATTTGATTCCAAACTTGTCCGGTTCATTAGGCATATACTGTGTAAAGTGACATTGAGCTATAGTTGAAAACAACTGTTCATCAATTGTTAAAAAGGTATATAGCATTTTCGACTGTTTTCTACAAATCTTGCCAGCACCCATGACATAAGAGCAAATTTATCACTTTGGAGGAGTTCTCTACGTTCTGAACATATATCAAATCTAATGTTTTTCATGATGTCTTTAAATTGAGAACGCGGCATAGTTTCTATAAAAGCTTTGTTGCCATATTTTTTCAGACCATAGGAATTTAACTGGAAAATTTCTTGCGGTCATGCATCTGCGAAGATATATTAAGCCTACGAAAGCGTCAAGTTTAATGTCGCTTATATTCCATCCTTCATTTGATAAATTGGCAGATAAAACAGTGCATTTTTTGATAAAGTGTGTAAACCCTTTATCCATAATTAGTCATCCATAAGTAGACACACGTTTTGGATGTTGATATGTAACTGATTGGTCAATTGAAAAAGGATGTGCTGCAACAGAGTTTTTTGATGACGAAGCACCATCAGCGTTTGCTGAACTTAAGCGTTTTATTATAATATTATCATATTGTTGTTTATTTCTCTCCTCCGGCGTCTGTCTTGTAGAGATATTAATAATGAATAAAGTGGTATTAATTACAAGGTGGTCCACTGTTCCATTACAAAGTCACATATAAATGCCACAAGAGTTAAATACTTAACATAAAAAAAAAGACCTCACAGACACAAAAAACAAACGAAAATGAAATAAAAGCAAAAAATAAAAAACAAGACAAGAAAATCAAGAATCAAAAATAATCGAAAAAGTTCCAAAAATAATCTGGGCACTTCAGTTTAAAAAAAGGTTGCTGTTTATATCTATTTTAATTTTGTTACCTTTACTTCAGATTTTTTGATATTGTAAAAGAAAAAACTCTTTCCTGTTTGATATTTTTGAAATTTCGAACTCCTCATATAAAATCTTCTTGATTTGGTTTTGGAATTCCTCTAACAAACTCACTCTGGCAAACATCGACTTTTCATGGAACGATCTCATTCTATTACAATATAATTAATATAAAAGTTTGTTAAGAATTAAATTTCCAATATAAAAACTATTTACAGGTGTTAAAGGAAAAAGTAAAGTTTTGAATGTATTTTTAAGAGGTGGATGATGTGGATAGATTTTTTGAATAAGAGCGAGTGTGTATTTTATGAGCGGTTGTGCTTTTTCACATCTAGACATCATATGGGGAAGGTTTTCCGTTTTTTTCATACATTGAGGGCAGAGATCGTCCGGTACAAAGCCTCATTTTTTAAAAACCGAGTTGGTTGGAATTGCAAAGTGTATTAGTTTGTATTTAATTTCGTCTGCTTTATTGTTCATGTTACTATTGTGGATGTAGTTAAATAACTGGGACATTAAATTACAGTTAAATAACAGTCTTTTCTTGTTATGTTTCTCATGCTATATATATAGTAGTCTGCCCATCTGTAAAATTTTCCTGTCAGGTTTATTTCTACATATTTTTGGGAGATAGTGTATATATTTTTTGGTTTGAGGTTTATAAATCTGAGAGAGGGTGAGTTTTTCAGATAAATAGATGTTAGTGCTTTGTTGTTGTCGTAACTTTGGCTTTGAGAATTTATGTTTCCATTTCGGCGGTAGTGAATTTATTATTTTTGTTAGAAGGTGTTGCTTTATACCGATGAGATGACTCTCTAGAAATCCGCTAGCAAATACTTTTGAAATGTCTCCTATCTTGATCATGCTGTTGTTTGTGGATTCTGGAGATGTTTTGAGGATTTTACGATCGTGTCTTATATATGGATTGTAGAATATTGGTTGGTTTAGTACTTCCTCGATGGTAAGTTTTTTGTCGTTGTTGAATTTAAATAGAGATGACTCCACGTTTTTATTGTTTGAGTAGAGTTTTTAATGATTTGGAAGAATGAGTGGTGAGAAATATAAAATTTTTGTGATTTGCATGTCGGTAATTATTAAAAATATGAAGGAATCTTTCCATGCTCCCTGCTTGTTCTCATAATAATATTTAGAAATCCAACTTAGTTGTATTGATTGTAATTTTTTTTCACGTCGATAATGTTTAAACCGCCTTTATTGATAGGGAGTTTGGAAACTTGTTTTGGGGTTTTTATAGAGCTATTATTCCAAAGGAAGTTGTCGATTTTTCGTTCTATTAGTTTTATGTTTTTGTCACATGGTATAGGTAGGGTGAAAGCAAGATGCCATAGGCCGCTTAGTAGTGTTTGGTTGATTATTAGAGCTTTTCCTTTAATCGATAATTTAAATTTTTCCCACTTTTCTATCTTTTTGTCCAATTTTTCTATGCTTTCGTTCCATTGTCGGTTGATGTATTGATTAGAATTTGAGAAATTAATACCTAGAATCTTAAGAGTAGTTTCATGCCATACGAAGTTTATAAAAATGTCTTTTATTATTGATCTGTTTCGTCCAAGCCACAGACCTTGGCATTTGGAAATGTTCAACTTTGTTCCTGTACCTCGTTTTTATATGTTTAGAGCGTAGCCTAAAGCTATTATTGAGTTGTCAGTCGATAAGAAGAAGATAGTGTCATCCGCATACTGTTGCAGTTTAGTTTCTTTATTGTCGATTGTGATTCCTTTAATTTCTGGATTTCTCCTAATAAATCCTGCAAAAACCTCTGCTTGAATTATATATATTATCATGGAAAGGGGGCATCCTTGCCTAACTCCTCTATTTATTTTGTCTGATAAATAAATCCTTGCCTAACTCCTCTATTTATTTTGTCTGATAAATAAAAATTTACTTTAAGATATGCACTGATGTCATAATATAATGTTTTAATTACATTCATAAAAAAAACACTGAAACCAAATTTAAATAAGCAATCATATAAAATATTCCTATTAACACGGTCAAAGGCTTTGATTTGATCGATTGACACAATCGAGGCATCTAAATTATTTTTGTTAGCTATATAAATTATGTCTCTTGTATATGCAAGATTTTGGTATATTGTTCGGTGGGGAACACTTGATGTTTGGTTTTCGTGTATGATTGTTGGGAGTATTTTTGCTTGTCGGTTTGATATGATTTTAGTGAGTATTTTGTAATCTGTGTTTAATATAGAGATATCGGCCTCCAATTGGAAATGTCGGTTTTATCTCCTTTTTTAAACAAACATGTTATAATGGCTTGTTTTTGTGTTTCCGACATCTAGTGTTTTTTTATGATTTCATATAGAATATCAACTAAAATTTCACCAATATTATCAAAATTTGAGTTGTAAAATTCGACAGTTAAGCCATCATTCCCGGGTGATTTATTATTTTTCATATTCTTTAATAAATTTTTGACTTCAGATAATGCTAATGGTTCGTCCAATGATCGTTGTTGTTGTTTAGTTACTCTTCTAATATCCGAATTATCTAGAATGAACTTTTGGAGTGTGATATCATTTTTAGTGTCTTTGTATAGTTTTTTGTAGAAATGTTCAAAACATTTAGTAATGTCTTTGGTGTTATTTTTTTCAATTCCGTTTTTGTTTTTTATTAATGTTGACTTGTTTAGGAGCTTCGATTTTTTACCCTCCGTTCGCCATTTAACCTTTGCTCGGATTTCAGCACCTTTTGCTCTATTTTTATCATGCATTTCAAGTTTTGCTTTTAATATGTCACTCAATTTTTTCATTTTTGGGTTGTTGTGGGCTTTTTTTAACGAGCTTTTAATTGGTTTTTCTGTTCTGTATTCTTGAATTCGAGTTACTTTAGCTTCCGTCTTGCTAAATTTCTAGGAAAATATTTTTATTTGATTTTTTAGATGGTCCCAGTCAGTAGTTTTATTTTTGGATTGATCAATTTTCGGGGCGTGTATTTTAATAATTTGGGAAATGTTTTCAATGTAATCTTTTTTTTTAAATTTTTTTTATTTAGAATCCAAACTTCTTTTCAAATATCAATGTTATTTATAGAAATAGCAGCACATACGGCATTGTGAAGATCAGTAAATGTCATTGGCTCGTGTTTAATGGAGGTAAATTGGCGCATGTATTTACTTATATATATCCTGTCAAGTCGAGAGAATGTTATGTTTTTTGTTGATTTATAGGTGTGTTCTTGGGCATGTGGATTAAAAATACGCCAAGTGTCTTCGATGTTTAAAGTTTTTAATAAAGTTTTAAAATCATTTGTTGACAAACATTTTTTTCTGTTTATTTGTGGATATCGATCAATATCATCTAGGACCATATTAAAATCACCTTCAAATATAATAGACATATTATTAAATTTTTTTGTTTTGATTGTTTTTGTTATTTCTTTAAATAAATTTTTTCTTTTGATTCGGTCAGCATAACTTGAACCGGATTTTCCGTAAACATTTATTATTAAAAAACTGTGATAATCGTTTCCTACAAGTATGTAATCAAAGTGACTTTCGTGGTCTTCGTAATGTTCAATTATTTTTAAATTATACTTTGTTTTATTAATTAATGTTATAGTACCTCCTGTGTGTGACGTACCGTTGGAATAGTAGCCAGGACTATTCCAGAGCTTTATAAAATTTTCTGCATTTTGTGCATTAAGATGCGTTTCTTGCAATAAGAAAAAAATCAAAATTCATTTTTTTAAATATTTCTATAACTATATATTGCTTGTTTATGTCAGCAAGTCCACATATATTTCCGGAGAATATTTTAATGGTTTCCATTTTTGTTTTATTACGTATCATGGTGAGTTTGTGGTTTGTGATGATATAATTATTGGTATAATAATTTAATGTGTAAAGGATTGGAATGTCGGATGTTTTACGTTTACAATAAAGTTTTCTCGTAAAAAAAAAAATAAATAAAAAAAAATAAACAAAATAAATTAGAGAAAAAAATAATAATAACTGTAATATAGTATAATAATATCTCATACCGCTTTTTTTCTTGGTAGTCTCTTCGGATCAATTTTTTAAGGAGTCGGTGGTAGGGCATTTCTTTTACAAATATTTTTCTTGTTCTGCCGTTTTTCGCCTTCTTCCATTTCTGATTCTATATCGCTAAACTCATTTTGTTCGTTTATGGTATTCTTTATCTTACTTTCCTCTTTTTTTGATTTTTGCTTTTCACAATTTCAAATGCTGGTTCAGTAGGAGCAATTTTAGGTACTTTGCTTTCACATGGTTTTGATGTTGATTTAATATTATTTTCAGCTAGTTAATAACTAGATATGAAATCATTCGATTAGTGTTTGTCTTTATTATTTTGTTTATTTGGAATAGCTTCTGCAGTTGGTTTTTCCGTAGATTTTCGAGCAATACACCCTTATTGAGGCGGATTAGAGTACTGGCATGTAGAACATAGAAAGGATTTACCTGCATAGTGTAAAGCTATTTTGATACCACCAATTTCAATGGTATGAGGGATCTCCTCTAATTTTACTTTTGGATTAACACGAAATAATCGTCGGCCGTCTTTTAAATTTCGGTCAAATTTATATGTTGTGTGTGTAATTGAATATACTACCCTAATAAATGGATCCAATTCTGAAAAAACATCATGGTCTTCGACTAATGGGTCGCATTTAACCGTAATTAGTAGCCCTATATCAGAACGTATTTTTAAATTGATGTTTTGGTTACTTCCAGATAATTAAATGGTTGATTCGCTAACATGTATAGCGTCTTCTTTTCTTTTTAATTCCATTACCCAATTTCCTTTTCTATTGTAAGTTAAACTATTGATTTTATTTTACCCGATATTTGATGATACTTTCTCGTAAATTTCTTGAGCTCTGTTCTCTTGGTATTTTTTATTGAAGCTTTCGGCCGGATCCATATAAACATCATAAGTCTAAAATGCATTCTAGTCAATTAGATTTTGGAGATGCAGCACTCGCGTAACTTGCCATATTACGACAACAAAAATTAATACTAGCAGTATCTTAATAAATTGTCACAATCTCTAAATAAACTTCCGCCAAACAGATCAGGTATGAAATATACCTTATTAACACAATTAGAACTGTTAGTTTATTGTGTTTTTTTCCGTTTTCATTATAATATTAATAATTTTTACAATATTTTTTCCAGGGCAATAAAGTAATAAGTATCATAGTGTAAAACAGTAATATTAGTGTACTTGTAGTAGTATTTATACCATATATGCGGAAACAATATTTTATTTTGTTCGCTAATATTTTCATTTTATTTCTATTTTTTTTCTGTTTAAATAATTTGTTTGAATAATTTAAATAATATGCTGGTAATCCAGATTTAGGCAAATCATGGTACTAAACTTCTACTTAGAGTAAAACGCGCCGTAACTTGGGAATAAAACCTATGTATATATATGTTGGGTAAAAGAAATTTATACATTTTATATAATTCACCTTAAAACTAACAGTTTTAACTGTTAGTTTCATACATTTAAACAAGAAATAAGCCTAAATGCATATAAATATTAAGTTGGATCCTTTGATCCATTTTGGGGTTTCTAGGTATATAAAAAACCTGAGGCTTCTAGTGTTAAAAAGTCTCATTGACATCCTACTAATACTTTTAACACCTATTAATCCAAACAAGAAATGTATCTTCATGAGTAATTAGGATCTACTTATTTTCTTTTCTTTTTAGAAAAAAATACTTTCACTGACTTTTTACTTTATGTTTTCATTATGTAAAAAGTAAGTGAAAAATGCACATTATTTATGCAGTTGATTATTTTGTATTTTAAAGGAAATAACAGTAAAATAACTGTTTTGTGTAAAGATTTGTAAAAATGTTGTGTTAAATTGTAAATTTTATTTTTACAAAATGTTGCATATTTAAATTGTAATTTGCAATTTATATTTTAGCAATTTTTTATTTATGAATACGATGATAAACTTTAATCTTGCATTTGTATATATGTATATGTATTTGTTTATATGTAAACTATCCATTTTAAAAACATCAAATGAGTAGAGATAAAATGTTTGGTAAGTTTTTAATTTCCATTTTAATTTTCAGATATAAATCAGAAAGTTACCAATCTTACTGACCTATAATTAGGAAATCATGATAGAAATCTCTCAATTAACTGACTTTAAATATGTTGTCAAGAATGGATTTCACAAAAGATTAATTTCTATAATTACTTAAAAAAACATCTGGTGGTAAAATATTAGGTGTGTATCTCAGGACCCTGAGCTTTGATTTAACAATTTTACTTAAGAAAATTATGTACACAGAAGAAAACTTTAAAAATATCTTCCAGAGAACTATATGTTGGATAAATTATTGGAAATATATACCTTGCTTTAAAATCTAATCTAGATTTAAAAATACAAAATAGATACAAAAATCTGTTGCCTTTTTTTCCTCGTTCTCTACTTTGTAGACCTCGTAGACAATGATTTTGCTAAATATTTATTAAAACTATAATATAAATATTAATAAATTCAATTAAAATATGTAAATAGTATTAAATACATAGATAATCTTAAAATTTATTGTTTATTCACTTTTTTTTATACTATATATTATATATTATGGAACCCTGGTGACAAAAATTCACCATAATATCACCCCTGGTGACAAAAATTTGGCGCAAAATGAACACAAGCAGTAAATAGAACAAAAAATTAATGAACAAAAAATTAGTACAATATATTAAGTAGTATATTAGTTTTTTACTTTTGAGAATGAAATAATGCTTTCTTGCCATTACGACGTACTGCGTCACCTTTTTTGTATGCATTTTCACAAACGCTTTGTACAAGATTTTTATCAACTTTTCTTAAACAAGAATGGATTCTTATCACAGCTGATTTTAATTTTCAGCTTCCTAATTGTTTCATACACATAGCATTTACGGATTGACCAGGAATCTTCCATTGGTTGTAATTCTTGGACGCATGCTGGATTATTAACTTTTGTAACATAACAGATATTTTTCCATTTGAGGTAATTGGTCACACTTCTAGCATAATGTGAAGAAGCCAATTCACAGTAATTAACCATCACTGTGATGTTTGTTGATAGACGGAACCAATTGTTTGATGATGCAATCATTTTTGTCGCTGTTTGGTTAATTGCCAGTCTCGCAGGAACAATAAATGGTTTTAAGATTCCATGAGAGGATATGGTAATCCACGCTAGAATTTTTTTTTAAATTTGTTTTTGCGCTTATATTTTACATTTTTTGGTGCATTTTTTGCTTCATCTGAGTAAAATGCAGCATTAGAATTTTTAATTGTATGTTTAAATGTAAAATAAGACTTATCGTCAATGACAAAGCCCAGTTTTCTGAATTAGCGACAATTTCTTCCACACTTCAGTTGCAACTGTTTTAACTGTTTATCAATGCAATCAGGGATTTACTTTTTCTAAAAATAATAAATGTTTGTTTTTACTGTTTTTACAATGTAGGAATGATCACGCTTGAATTTATTTTCAATTTTTCTTGTTAAAGTTCCGACCGGTTGTTCAAAAGATCTGGCGATTGATCTGGCGATTGATTCCTAACATTCTGGCGATTGATTCCTAACAGCCATAACTTTTGGTTTTTTGCCTGATTTAGGCTCAAGAGACTTGGATGACTAGAGGCAACAAAATACTTTTCGATGTTCTTTGTTTTAGCGTTAGGATGCAAGTTACAATAGTTGCACACTTGTTCAATTAATGTAATTGGCTTCATTTTTGAATAACTTTTTTATTAATCTAAGTTAGCAAAAACTTCGGGAAAATGTAATTATTACTTTATAAACAAAACAGTTAAAAAAGTAAGACTGGATAACTAAAAGTTCATTAAGTTTTAGCTTCTCAAAGATTGTGCCAAATTTTTGTCACCAGGGGTTATATATATATCAGTGATTATCCTTTTCGGGATATTTTCGGAATTCCGTATATTTTTTTCAACATTTTCTATACATACTCTCATACGTTTTCTATACGTTTTCATAACGTTTTCTATACAAAAGTTTAGGTATAATTTTTGTGATTTTTTTTTTAAGCTTTTTCACTCAGTACTCATAGAAAAATAAAAAAAGTTAAAAAAAGAAATTAGAAACAACTCAGCTAAAAGCAAAATTAAAAGGAAAATAAGGGAAAATTTATTCTATTTTTTTTCCCGATATTTTACCTAAGCAGTTTTACGGATTTTTGAAATATGACTATGATATATATTATACTATTATTTTATACGTATAAATATTGATATATATTATACTTATAAAAATTTATTTTTTTAAAACTTATCTAATGATTTGAAAATGATTTGTTATTTTAGTAAAGAATAAAAAAAATTGGTTAGCTTCATTTCAATAGAATGCAAATACCGCCCCCTAAATGGACAGACTTCAAGTTTTGTCCTGTGTGTCAAAATGAGTTTAAATCAGGATTGAAACTACCTATAAGTTTAGGTTGTGGTCATAGCATATGCAAATAAAAAACTTACCGTGAATTATGCATTACTAAGTTTGTGTGGTGGGACTATTCCAGATTATTTTAAAGTTGAAATTCCTGAATTATATATAAATCGTAAAGAATTTGATGCATCTAGAATTGCTATTGAAACCCTAACTGGATGCTTGCAAAATATTGTCATAACTAGTTCTAATTGCGAGTATAAAGTGGTAATGGGCTTTCCAGGTCAATGCTACAAAAAGTTGTTTCAGTTTTATATTGTCAACTTGCAAAGTGGGAAGGTCAGTTTCGTGCTATGAAGGCTGCACCAAGTATTGGTGAAAGAACAATGAATGAACTAATTTTGATGCAGCAAAGCTCACAGACGTTATCTGCAGCCCTTTGGGCAGTAGGGTACAGTGAGGTTTATATGTTTTTGAAAAAAATAAAATTCAAGCCTAAGAAAAGGTGTATTCCTATGTAAAATTAAATTTCAAGGTAGGAGGGTCATGGACCACTTTTTGATCAGAAAACGTCTTGATACCCAAATTTTCATATTTACACACTATTAAAATGAAAAAAAACTTAAATTATTATAAAATAAACAAAATCCGTTTTAATAAACTCTCCTAATAAGCGCAGCGCCGAATTAATTTTAAAAGAAAATTTCACTTGGCTCTCCGCTGTATAAAAGCTTTATACAAGATCGTAGTCTGTTACAATTTTATTCGTTATTAGTTATTTAATCGAGATATTTATGAATGTCGAAAGTTAAGACTAGATTATCCACCACTGCAATTTTAGATTTTATTAGACCTGGAAAAGATTTTATTACTAATGAGCTGCCTACAAACAGTGCAGTTATTCTAAAAGGAATTTTACTAAAAGAACAAAAAAGCACAACATGCAATATACACCATAATAAAAATTCTAACAAAGATCTTGCTTGCAATCTGATTCCATTTGTTCTTGCTCAATGGAGAAAAGCAAATGTTAAGTTTCAACAGCCAGTTATATTGGTGAGGAATCGCTTTATTATAGAATTAAAACCCTTTGGGAGAAAGTAGAAAACGTTGCATGGGGAAGAACTAAGGCAAAAGTAAAAGAAGAACTTATATTGAAATTAGACAAGCTAATGGACCTCATTAAATGTCCTCATAAGATACTTCTGTGTGAACATGACCTGTTTGGGTGTTCTTCCCCCCAAAATTGTAAAGTAAAGCACATATAAATTGCACCTGTATTTTTTCTAAAAAAATTCCAACTATGGAGCTCAGGTGGTTATACTGTCAAAGAAATAGGACAGGTGAAAAGTCTGACATGCAGATGGGACATGCTGATAAGATTGAGACAACGAAACTTAAAAAAATATATAAGACAAAAATCAGTGACGAAAAAGCTTTATTATCAAAGAGCAACACATTACTGTGACCATAGAACCTGGTGGTCGATATCTTGGTCTTTTACTCCAAATGCACATACTCATTCAGATAAGCCAGCTAAAAGGATTGCTGAAGGTGTTTATAATTTGCTGCAACAGTATAATCTTACTGAATCATGTTTAGTACTTGGAGCTAATAGTACTTCAATTAACACCGGCTGGAAAGGTGTTGCTATAACACATCTTGAAAAGCTGTTAGGTCACAAATGCCACTGGGCCATATGCATGCTTCATTCAAATGAGTTATTTTTGCGTCACCGAATAGAAGGAATTGATGGACTAACATCATGTAGTACTGGATTTGTAGGTCCTGTGGACTTATGTCATGCTGATGTTAATAAAATGGAGTACAATCCTCAATTTAAAGCACTTTCAGAGGAATAGAGCTTTGTTGACATTCCAGAAACAATACTAAAAAATATGTCAACAGATCAAAAACAAGCCTACAAGTTATGTAAAGCAGTTAAGATTGGTGTACTGCCACCTAATTTTAGAGAAATTCAATGTGGCCCCTTAAGTCATGCCAGATGACTCACTACCGGTACGAGAATAGTCTTTATGTGGACAAGAAAACATGACTTAACTGATCAGAATTTGAAAAATCTTGAGTTACTTGTCATATTTTGTTTACAATTTTACTTTAAACTTTTTTTTGACATTAAAGTTAAAGACAAACTTAAAGATGCTTCCAATCACATTCTGTCTCAATTGAGAATTCTTAGAAATCAACCTGTTATAGTAAGAGAAATTGTGACTCCCTACATTCAGTTAGGCGCTTGGTATACGAACCATGAAAGTTTATTAATCACTTTATTATCTAGTAATAATGCAGAAGACCACAAATTTGCAGTCGACTAAATTTTGGAACAAAGGCGTAATGATATTCTCGGAGACCAAGAAAAACACCTAAATTGAACTTTGCAGCAACTACTCTTCAAGAGCTAGTCAAATGGGAAAATGGTGTAGTACAAGAACCTGTTGTTACTTGTTCGCTAACTAAAGATAAGTTGGTATTGCTAAGATTGAAACCTCTAATCACTCCTTCTGTTAAAATTCATACTCAAAGTACCGAGCGTGTTGTAAAACAAGTGACAGTAGCATCCATGTCAGTAGTTGGACATCCATGTCAGTAGTAGATGCAAGAGATGGATATATTAGAGTTAGAGCTCAACATAGAGAGTTGCTACCTGTTTTTAAAACAAAGAAAGAAATTTTAATAAATTTTCAATGTCAATAGATTTGAAAGTATGTTATTTTATTTATTGTTTTTTAATAGTGTTATAGCAGTGTTATCAAAATATTATTTGAGTAAGATGGGTAAAACCTCCTGTTTTTTGGGGAAACCGCATCACTGGCACCATCTTTATTTCTAATGAAACAAAAAAAACAACTGTTATAAGCAAAGTTGTTAATTAATAAAACCTCATTGAAAATTGAAAACCCCTCCCCTGAAATGTCCAGAATCTGCAATGCTGGTTGGATTCATACAAGATAAGGACTTTGAAACAAGTATCAAAAAAACTTGCAACTGGTCTGAAAACATTATTTACATTTAATATTTCATCGCAATGAAAAAGAAGGACATGTAAAACATAATAAAGGACAAATGTGACAAATAAGATTTTACTAAATTTTGCAATTTCTAAAAGCGCAAATTTGTGTATCAAAACTTTTTCCAATCAAAAATTTTTTTTTAAGGAAACCCTATTTAAAATTTCATTTTACATAAGAATACACCTTTTCTTAAGCTTTTACAAGAAAAAAAAATTCTCGCTGTACCCTATTGGGCAGCTTTAAAACAACGCCGTGGATACCGAAAGTCGGTAGGCAAAAAAAATACCTTTTCTTGCCGAAAGTCCGTTTCATTTAAGAATGTCACGTGTCAAAAGGAATTGAGTTTTTATGCAATATATACAAACTCACAAAAAAATATAATATAGTGAAAATGGCTTTCGTGTTTACTTGCTAAGATTCTTTTTCGTCATTTGTTGTCTTTAGGGAAAACATAAAGAAACACGAAGAAAGTAATTTTACCAAGTTGTGGATAAGAGATGCCAGAACTATCGAGAGTACTAGAAAATCTGTTCCCAAGAAAGCTGCTGAAATGGCACCTTAGATTAAATATTATTTCATCAAGTATTATTGTATCCATGGTGGTCAAAAATTTAAATATACTGGCGAGGGAAAACGTAAATTTTCGTAAGTTTAAGTGTTTTTTGTAAATGTAGATTTACTATAATTAATGATTAGTAAGCAAACAAGTTTATGTTTATTTTACATAATAATTTCCTGCTTTATTATTATTAATTTTCTGGGCTATAATAAGTTGAAATTGACCATTATACTTAATTATTCTAGTTTTGGTTTGGACGCATCTTTTCTTCCAACAAGGCTGCTTGCAACCACTATTAGAGTTGAAAGTTACTGGAAGAATCAAGATAAAGATAAGATCATGTTCAAAGAAAAAAATTAGATAAATAAGATATTTTTGAACACTTACACCTTATTCACACAATGGAACATTTGAAGGAATATTCTGCGGTACAGGAACATGAGCAAATAAAAATTCCCGGAACATTTGAGGAACTTTTGAACCGCATAGCTAACCCAGAACAAATTAATGTTCAGGATCATTTTTTGTTTTCGTTTAAAAAAGATGGCGCTTTTTTTTGTGTGCTTATTTTAATTTATTTTAGAAAAAGTGTCTTCGTATATGCTAGTATATAATAAAATGAAACAGAAAAAATTTGCAAGATTATGACTTCAGTTTTGGTTGATTTATGTTTGACTTTAAAATGACTATTTAATGTGAGTTCTACACAAAATTAACTTAATGTAAACACAGTTTGAGTTGCTTTTACATTAAATTTTATTGTAAAAGCAACTCAAACTATGGAATTTTTCTAATTAGTTTTCAAACAGTGGCATATTCAATGATCAAATATGCAATTTGAAGTAAACTATTTATTAAGCAACACCTAATTTAGGCCTAATTAACCAAACTAAACTGTGCCACACTGAAACTTCTTTTTAATTATAGTTAAAGCATGACTTAGTCATGCTTTAACTATAGCAGATTAGATTAGAAGCAGATTATTCTTTATCTAAACCTCAAGCTCAAATAGTTTCTTAGTCATTGACTAGCTGTCTTTTGACTTTGTTATCTTTGAGTTGACTTAATGTAAATTAATATTAAAACATTATTTGAGCTTGAGGTTTAAGTAAAGAATAATCTGAATTACTTTACAATTTATATAAACTGTGTATGTATCTAAATAGTACATACAAATAAATAATAATGCCATGCAAACTCTAAGCTTTTGGCTAAAGAATTCTTAAACGAAAATAAATAATTTCTAGAGTTTAAGGGTTGGGCATATTTCTTGTCTAGAATATGCATGATGTAATATATTTAATGTATACACAACGTAATCTCTAGCTTTCCTTGATTTTAATTAAATGTTATGTATTTATCTAATTTTAATAATTGTTCAGGAAGATATTAGTGAAAAAAAGAGTTATTGGAAAAACATCAAAAGCATTTAGTGATTATTCAATTAAGAAGTAGATCATCAATCGATTATAAATCAACCGTCCATCCATATTTAAATTTTGCTGCCTTAAAGTTTTAATCGACAAGTGGATCTATTTGAAAGAAATGTTTTGGTCAAACCGAAATTTTCTCAATGGTCTACTAAGATTTTTATTAGAATGGGGGAACTTGACTTTACATTTTTAACCAAACGTTAAAACATTTCATTTCCAGGTTATTGAATTACTTCAACAATTAAGCAAACCTACCAAAACAATTAGAGTTAACCTATTTCAGTAATAAAACGTGTCGCGTTGGATTGCATTATCTAGCTTCATGTGAAGACTTTTGTTTTGTGATCAGTCTTTTTAGGATAGTCAAGTAAGCGATTTCTCATTTTATTAAAAAGGTTGTTTTTTTTGCCATCTTAGACTGTAGATACTTTTTTATTTATACAAACAAGTGTTGGATCACTAAGAAGAAATAATGATTATATTTAAAAGAAATTTTTTATTCAAAACAATTTTAGATTTAAATCTGTTTGATAAATTTTGTAGCGAAGTTGTTTAAAAGTTTCTCTATGTTTGATGGTTGATTTCGCAATTCCTTTATTGCCTTATTTGTTAAAACCTTATTTGAGCATTTAAAGCTTAATGATCTTCAGAAAACTAGAAGAATGGTTGAGAATGCTTTTGGACATTTTAAAGCTTGGCTCTGTCATTTGCAAGCATATGAAATTTGATATTAACTTCGGTACAAAAATTATTAATCCTTGCATCACTCTTCACCACATTTGTAAATGTCATGAAGATATTATTAAAATAGTTGCTTATGCTTTATCCTTGGGATAACTGTCTGGCTTAATCTAATATGGTTTCTTATGCAAGGAGCATTGGACAAGGAAAAAATAATTTTGATTATTGCTAAATATCTTAATGAAAGGAATCAACAAATATAAATAATAGTAGAATTAGCAATATTGTATTACTGTTTAAACCTTTATCAATAGTATGTAAGGTATTGACACGTGTTTATTAGTTTATATATAATATAAATTGTTCAAATGAATAAGTTTGTAAATTTAAATAACTTTTTAAGTTAAACATTTCTTTTCTCATTAATTTTTTATATATTTCTTTTGACCCAGACGATAAATATTTTGCGTGCATCTGTAATCTTTTATCAAAACTTTGCCTAAAGTTTTAGTATGTTCTAAAACTAAAAAGTAAATAAATAATTTGTAATAATTAAATAATGAACACAAAATTAGACTTTTTCTTGATTTCCATGACCATTTTCAAATAGTCATAGGAAGTTCATTATTATTCAAGAGCTTTAGCGCTCCTATTTTCAAAATTTTCAAATATAATCATTGAGGAGCTTTGTATTTTATGTATCTTCTTATATTATGGCGCCCCTTGGACATCTGCTGCCTTTTGCCCCTCTCGTCACTCCTGCTGATAGCCCACTATACTATATTGTCAAAATCGATTGAAAGTGGCGCAAGAAAAATTGAAAAAAAAAATCTTGAGTCGTCTGCTATATATATTATTACGGAGCTAACTGAATCATCAAATTGAAGATTTATAATTAATTAATTCCTAAAACTTCACGTCTGAAAAATTTTCTTCAATTGCTCATACTTCAAGTCTTTGAAATCCTTTTTTTTATTTTTAAACCGAGTTTTTGGATCAACCCAAAGCTAGCAATTTTTGGGTTTGTCAAAAAATCCACCAGGCTATGGGCATTTTATTTGACCTCTTGATATTAATTATTTGAAACAAAGTTGTATGGAAAACTGTTTGACGCTAAAAAAAAATAATTTAGAATAACTTTATTTAAAGGAAAATCGCTCTATTATAACGATTTAATTCTGTTTACAGATGTTAACAACTGTTCAAGGGATTTTCAAGCGACCTATCATCAAGCTGATTTTCAGTGTGAATGCTGGAAAGAACATTTTGAGGAATATTTTGTTCCAGTAACATTTCTTCCGGTATAATGTTCCGCCGAACATCGCTTGTGTGAATAGAATGTTAGGAACCGAGTAAAATGAAGAGAATTAATTAAATGACGAATAACACAAAAATTAATTTTAGTAGATAGCACAAGAGATATTAGCTCTTTGGAGCAGCAACTATATTATTTACAAAAAAGAGACAGAGAAGCAACATTACATTTGACAATGGTTAGAGATTGTCTGCAAGAGCAGGTCCAAATATGTTTGCAATGAGTTTTGGTGCCTTCTCTTAGAGAGAAAGGGTATTATTCTAAGATCTGCCGTAGATATAACAACAGTATTCTATCCGAAGACTGATTAGAGATTTATAGAGATAAAGAATAGATCCAGGTGTAAGAAAGTGGCAAGCACAATAAAAAGATGCAACCTTCTACAGATGCTAGTTTTGCATTTGATTTGATTTATGGTTTCTAGGAAAGATCAGAAAAATGAGATAATCCTAGAAGAAGCAAGGTAAATGACTCATAGAGTAAATTACTGTTCATAAATAAAGGAAGATCTAGATTATTACGATAACGATTAGCTAAAAAAAGCTATTTATTTCCGTTATTTTATCTGAGTTAAAGTTCACTAGCCACTGAGATCCCCAAACTGTATCAGAAGTGAGATAACTTTTTGTCTCATTTTTTTAGCCCTCTCTGAGCCCCCCTTCCTTATGAGTAGTAAAACTACCCTAAGTCTTCAGGAGATGATGATGATTATGATAACGATGATGATGATGATGATGATGATGACGATGATGATGATGATGATGATGATGACGATGATGATGATGATGATGATGATGATGGTGATGATGATGATGATGATGATGATGATGATGATGGTGATGATGATGATGATGATGATGATGATGATGATGATGATGATGATGATGATGATGATGATGATGATGATGATGATGATGATGATATACACATTTATATAAAATATGACATGAATTTTAATTTAAAAAGTATGCTTATAGGATCAATCAATATAAATGCAACCCCGGCCATAAACCTGGCCCTGGCCATGTTTTATCAAACCCAGACCCAATCAAGTAATGACCCTAGTCACTTACTAGACTGACTTAGGAAGAAGGTGTAGAGAGTGTATACACATCAATTGATTTAAGGAGAACAGGTAGTGAGTCTATCAAATGGATTTGGTTAGGGCAGGCAATGATTATGAAACAAATTTAAAAAATCAAAAAACAAAACAAAAAAGTTTTGGTGCAAAATATCAAGTTACTCGATATCAACTTAATCAAACAGCAAATATACATTCGTTTTATTGTTATATGTTGTCACAACTATTAGAAGTTTACTTTATATTAGTTATTTTGCTATTATTAAATATTCTTGTATGATTTTCTAGTTAAAATGTTCAAATGGTTAAAATCATTCTAATTATTATAGAACTTTTAAAAAAGACTGTTCTTTCTACCTCCATTTTGAAGCATCTGTAGATAGACAATCATTAGTTTTGCAAGATATAGATAATAATCATAATCATGAAGTTTCTGAAGTAAGTTATAAGTTTATTTATTTTATCATACTTCTTCATTGTATTTACTTGATTGTATTTCTCACAGATAAACAACGTTGATTTTTGTTGTATGGTCAAATCTTCTTCTTAAAATCCATCAGATTCTTTAAAAAACACCGGGCTAATCAACGAAAACTTCCAGACTATGCTATTCATAAAGCTAAAGAGTTGATGCATTTAAAGCCAAACAAAACGCTGCTACAAAAAGCTGCTTCAAAAGGAATTAATTCTACAGGCAAACTTATAGCTCTAAGAGATATGTCAAATATTGCTGCTTCATCTCACAAAAATGATAGCCGAAATGATATCACATCCTTTGAGATAACTTTAAAAGAAAAATATAGTAAGTAGTTTTTAAAATGCATTTGCACTGTTATTTTTTCTTTTACTATTCGTTTTTTTGCTATTAATAAAACTACTATTAATAAAATTGAACTACAGCAATTTGTTTTAGATTCTTGCTTAAAGAAGATACAGCTGCCTCAATGTGTTGCTCTATGTGGACATCCAAAAAAGCCAAGACTTACATCTATAAATTTTCCAAAAAAACTTCATCGTCTCTTTTCTGATGTCCCAATTTCTTTTGTGAAACTTGATTCTAATAAGAAACATGCTATTATGTCGAAATAAATTGTTTTTAATTTTATAAACACCTTTAGACACCTTTAAACACATAGTGTTGTGTAGATTCTCTTTAGGATATATGATAATTTCTTATCTCCAGATTTTTCCATTGCAGGAGTACCTGAGGACACACCAACATTGTCATTAATTTTTAAGGAATTACTTTACAGTGGAAAAATAGAAGACTTAATTGGAAAACTTTAAAAATGGGTAGTTTAATCAGAGATGGGGCATCAGAACAATCTGTTGTTAGTAAAACACAACCACACCCAGAAGAATGTTTTGCTGTTGAGAATGAAGCAGGTATTGAAAGTAAATAAATACGCGCCAGGCCACGGAGCAAGAACATTGATAGATTTCTCTTGAAGAAAATGTCTTGACAATCTTTGCTTGATGACATGGCGCGCCGTCATGCATAAAGATGTCATAGTTGCAAGTTCTGAGCCAAATAGGAACATTATCCTTTATTATTTGCAAATAATTAACAGCTTTGATAGTTTCACCTGGCGGCATGAGATGGATTCCCGCTCGACCTCTGGCAGTAATTGCTCCCCAAATCATAATTGCAGGGCAATTTGTTTCCGCTGGAGCAACATAACGTGCATTGTAGCGTGTGTTTTTTGGCAGTTGTACATTCACTTTATGCGTAGCAAATTGTTTCACCTGCGATTCATCTGAGAACATGACATGTCGCCACATTGCCACGGTCCAATTTTTATGTGCTTTATAAAATTTTAGGCGGTCCCAAATATTTTTCTGAGATTTTCTGAGTCGTGGTTTTAATGCAGCGCGATAGGATCGAAGACTGAAATCGTTCATAAGACGTTGTTAAATGGTGCAAGAGCTCAAATTCACATCAGGAGGCAGTTCATTGAGAATTTGTGAAGATGATGCCAGTGGGTCCTTTGTGGCTGGACGGCGGATCATAGCGTCAGTTTTTGATGTGGTACATCTCGGTCTGCCACTGGATCTTCCTGCAGCGCTGGTGCCGGTTGACTGAATGATGTTGTGAATAGTTGTCTTAGGCATTTGTAAACGTGCGGCAATCGCATGTTCAGACTTTTAGTCTTCCATCAAAAGTTGTATTTTAGCACGTTTTCCAGGTGATGTTGTTGCCATATCAAATGCAAATAGTAATTTATAGCCACGCATGCGATGGTATATGTAACAATGATACAACTGTTTTGTTTGACTTATAAATAGCCAATCACGCATGCAAAGCGTGATGGTGAAATTCTGAGGAAAACGCTAACACTACAATATACATACTGTATACATAGATAAACAATGCGTGGTCGGATCTTTTTGGCCAGCACTGTAGATTATATATGAGTATAATATAAACTGTAGAAGTATTTATAAAAGTTTGATAAACAGTTTTGTATTTTGTGATTTGTTTATGTATTTTTTAAACCAAACGGTCATAGAGAAATAAATAGGAATTAACCTTAGATATTAGTGAATAAAAAAGTAAAATCAGTTCTTATTAAAGTTAGAATCTTAATTTAATCATAGACTAATTTTGACTATTTATTTTTATACCAATTTTTTAACTTTTGAAAGTAATTTTGTTTGCCTTAGTCAAATTATACAGGTTTTGAAATATATATATATAAATATATATATATATATATATATATATATATATATATATATATATATATATATATATATATATATATATATATATATATATATATATATATATATATATATATATGTATATATATATATATATATATATATATATATATATATATATATATATATATATATATATATAACGGTTATTTGAACCGGCACTTATTCGAAGTTCCCCGTTATTAGAAACGAGTTTCATTCCCCATGAGCTATTTTTAACAGACTCATGCACTCAGTTTTCAAAGTTTTGGTTATTCGAAGTAAGCTCTTGTTCCCATTGGAGGTTCAAATAACCAGTAGTCTATTGTGTTTATATATATATATGTGTGTGTGTGTGTGTGTGTGTGTGTGTGTGTGTGTGTGTGTGTGTGTGTGTGTGTGTGTGTGTGTGTGTGTGTGTGTGTGTGTATGTGGTATAGATTATATATGAGTGTAATATCAACTGTAGAAGTATTTATAAAAGTTTGATAAACAGTTTTGTATTTTGTGATTTGTTTATGTATTTCTTAAACCAAACGGTCATAGAGAAATAAATAGGAATTAACCTTAGATATTAGTGAATAAAAAAGTAAAATCAGTTCTTATTAAAGTTAGAATCTTAATTTAATCATAGACTAATTTTGACTATTTATTTATATACAAATTTTTTAAATTTTGAAATATATTTTGTTTGACTTACTCAAAATATACATTTTTTTATATATATATATATATATATATATATATATATATATATATATATATATATATATATATATATATATATATATATATAACGGTTATTTGAACCGGCACTTATTCGAAGTTCCCCGTTATTAGAAACGAGTTTCATTCCCCATGAGCTATTTTTAACAGACTCATGCACTCAGTTTTCAAAGTTTTGGTTATTCGAAGTAAGCTCTTGTTCCCATTGGAGGTTCAAATAACCAGTAGTCTATTGTGTTTATATATATATATGTGTGTGTGTGTGTGTGTGTGTGTGTGTGTGTGTGTGTGTGTGTGTGTGTGTGTGTGTGTGTGTATGTGGTATAGATTATATATGAGTGTAATATCAACTGTAGAAGTATTTATAAAAGTTTGATAAACAGTTTTGTATTTTGTGATTTGTTTATGTATTTTTTAAACCAAACGGTCATAGAGAAATAAATAGGAATTAACCTTAGATATTAGTGAATAAAAAAGTAAAATCAGTTCTTATTAAAGTTAGAATCTTAATTTAATCATAGACTAATTTTGACTATTTATTTTTATACCAATTTTTTAACTTTTGAAAGTAATTTTGTTTGCCTTAGTCAAATTATACAGGTTTTGAAATATATATATATAAATATATATATATATATATATATATATATATATATATATATATATATATATATATATATATATATATATATATATATATATATATATATATATATATATATATATATATATATATATATATATATATATATATGTATATATATATATATATATATATATATATATATATATATATATATATATATATATAAATATATATATATATATATATATATATAACGGTTATTTGAACCGGCACTTATTCGAAGTTCCCCGTTATTAGAAACGAGTTTCATTCCCCATGAGCTATTTTTAACAGACTCATGCACTCAGTTTTCAAAGTTTTGGTTATTCGAAGTAAGCTCTTGTTCCCATTGGAGGTTCAAATAACCAGTAGTCTATTGTGTTTATATATATATATGTGTGTGTGTGTGTGTGTGTGTGTGTGTGTGTGTGTGTGTGTGTGTGTGTGTGTGTGTGTGTGTGTGTGTGTGTGTATGTGGTATAGATTATATATGAGTGTAATATCAATTGTAGAAGTATTTATATAAGCTTTATACACTTTCTTGATTTTTTAATTTGTTTATGTATTTTTTGAACCAAATAGTCATTCAGAATTGAATAGGAATCAACCTTAGCTATAAGTGAATAAAAAAGTAAAATCAGTTTTAACAAAAGTTAGACTTTTTTTTTTAATCTTTATATATTTAATTTTTAAATAATATTTTACCTGAATGTTTTTTTCCTTAATCAAAAGATATGAAACGCAAAGTCCTATGATTAAACTTCTCGTGGTGCATTTCGTTAAATAAATTACATAAGTTTCAAACTTTTGTAATTTATGAACGAATAACCAAGGGATTATTTGTAGTTATTTAAAGTATTAGTAAAATTTTATTATATTTATATATGAAGCCAGGGCCGTTGCTTGGGTACCCGTGATTGCTTTTTTGGTAATACCTTTTTATGGAAAGTTTTTTGAATTTGAATACGAACTTACGACCGGTTTGTTTGTTTTTGTTTATTTTTTGTTTTATTTGGGGGTGAGCTTCAACCTTCTAGCCACGGCACTGTATGAAACTATTTATATTGCGATAAATTAAAAGCGTGCAAAATTGTGCAAAGTAAATTAAAAGTCAGCATCGAATTGTTAAAATGATCAGTCTAAAATTAAATAAGTGATTTAAATATAGGCAGATGAGTATACATGCATCGAATGTATTTTTTAGTTTCACCAGCATACACCGATCATAAAACCAGTTGTTTAAAAAATAAGGTGATAATTTCCATATATACTGCCCTAATTTTCATAAGCCTCAAGTTAAATAAAAATTTGAAGATCAATGAGACATTTCGAAGTAGGATTTCTTATTATAATTTAAACTATATTTTATGCATCCCATATATTTTTATTTGATAAGTCTTTTATCATTAATGGTGCATTACGTATTGATTTTCAACTGAAAATTCCCTTCTTCGTTTTTCAAAAAAAGATGATTATTGGAAACTGTAAATTAATTAATCAATTAATTAAAAACTGCATTTAGTTATGAAAGTATTTCTTCAACAAGTTAAATAAATCTAGCTAATATGAAAGGTAATCAAAAATCAATTTCAAAATTCTGCCACATTTTACCACGGACAGCGGACAAAAAAAACATGAATTTGAATAAAAGGTTGTATAATTCGGAAATATGCTTAAAGCACTTTTTCACTATGTTCAAAACATCTAATTTTATTAGGTATTAGATAGAATTTACTCTTACGTAGATTGATATTCTTTATACAACCTAAAACTTGTTTTTTACTTTGTAAATTCTATTTGACACGTGTAATTCTTAGCCAATCTTTGTTTCTTTCATTAACTTGTCATTTTATTATAAATATATTTAATTAAAATATGTTATCATTATAATCATAATATAAATAAAGTTAATGATTTAACTTTACATTACTTTATTTCATTTTAAGTTTCAGTATAATTTTAAAAATTAATAAAGTTAATAATAGTAGTTTTTACTGTTATGTGTTTAGATTGATACTTTTATGATTTGAGGATGGAATCACTCTATCACAAAAGGATTTAGTTTTGTTTGTAGTTCAACGTTTAGAAAAAGAAAAAACATCTAAAATACGTATTAGACATGTTGTACAGTTGCTTTACAGAGCGTCTTGTTTTAGGGTGGAAGTTTTTATTTATGGAGGAATTTAAAAGAATTTTTAGTCTAACTATATAAGCTGTTTAACTGCAAAATAAAAATATTTTTATTGAATTTTATAAAAAAAAACTTTTTAACTGTATTAAACACTATAATAATGACAAGTAACAAAGAGAAATCGTGATTCTTCATTACTACAACATCATGAAAAGGTGTTTTTCTTTTATCTTTATTGAATATTTGTTGACAAATCATTTTGGTTGTAAGTGCAAACACTTATTGTTTGTTATTTGTTTTTTGTATTCAGTATCGAACATATTCAGCACTGAGAAAAGAACACAATGCAGAAATTGTTAAAATTGCAACCGAAAACAAAGTTAAAGTATTTAACCTTGTTTTCGTTTGCAATTTTCATATTTTTACAAGAATCTGATGACAAGATATGTCACCAGATTCTTTTAAAAATGATCTAGAAAAAGTAAAGACTATTAGACTATTAGACTTTTTTGGAATGAATGGTAAGATTAATTTAAATCAAAGTTCTCCAAATTTATCAAAATCTCAGCAAGGTAAAGTTATTTTTGTTTTCAATATATTTTAACGAAATTTTAGTTTTTTATTGCTAAGTAAATCTTTTGATTTTTGGTTTAAATTTAGCTCAATATAGAACATAAGTAACAAATATTGATGCACCAAATGGGTCAACATTTAGTCAAATTTGTTCAATTTTAAAGATTGATGATAACTTTATTATTTTTTTTTTTTTTATTAAAAAAAAAATTTCTTTTTTTGTTGATAATTGTTAAACGAAAACATTTTTTATTGTTGTGACACTACTGCCACAGCTACAAATTTGACTAAATAGTTTTTTGCCAAAAAACATCAAAAAATTACTTATAATTTTGGTTCATTGATTCGCAGTATATATTTATAGGGGTTGAAATAGATGCTTGACATCGATGGTCAATGGACTTTTTTTTTTAATTATCCGAGGGGCTAACCAACCATTGGTAATTTTTGGTAACATAATGAACAGTGGTTGGTTGCCCACTTTTTGGGGATCTTGGGATGATCTGAGGAGCACCAATGTCAGACACCTATTTCTACCCCTGTATTTATGTTTGGTAATTATGTAAAAAAATAATATAATAATTTTCATAAACTTAATCTTAATTGTTAAAAACTGTTTTTTTGTAAAATCAAAACTTTAATATGTTGTTTTTTTTATAAAATTGCCAGCAACTATTTTTCCTCATTGTTTTTGATTTTCTAACAGTGCTTAGCTCAAATGCGATAATTTTATTCTCTAGCTAACCTGTGTACCAGAGCTTATTGTGAAGAGATAATGTTTACATTTTTTTGGGGTGGTTGTTAATGCCAAATACGTTGTCAACAAGCATGATTAATATTATCAATACCAATATTTAGCATTTGTGGTCAGGAATGGTGTGCAATTTTGTTTGCAATCCTCTGTACATATAGTAAAATTAGTATCCCATGCATTCAATTGCACGTCTTCACCTTATTTAGATTTTTCACACCAAAAAACATATTATTGCATTATCATTTGTATTTTTATTTTCGTTTTAACATTTTAAAAACAAGATCAATAAGTAGCTAAATAAAATTTATAATAAAAATTATGTGAATAATTTGCAACAAATACATGCTTTTTAAAATAACATTTAATAAGTAACATATTTTTTAAAACATAATTACTTTGTTTTGAAAAGTTTTAAGCAATTCTCTGTAGATAAAACAACACCAATTAAATCAGGAAAAAAAATGGCTTCCAAAGACAGTAGAAGTATTTAAATTTTTGCCTTAAAATGAATGAGTTAATAATGATTTTACTAAGCAAACCCCTTCCCCATTACCAAAAAACAGCACCGGATATGAGAGTGGGGGGGGGGGGCAAATATATCAGAATACCAGTGAATTTACTGGTAGCCGAATCACTGCAGGGCTCAAATTTATGCAAAAACAAAATTTCATTTTGCCCTCTTTCTCATTTCTGGCGCTGCTTTGCAATAAGGAGGGGGGGGGGGGAGTTCTTTATATTGTTTTAGATTAACACATGTTGTGTTAATCTAAAACAACTTGACGCTTGTTTTATACAATTATATGGTAAATAACACGTTTTATAAAAGTACGTTTAGGATAAAACAAAGTAAATAAATAGAGCTGTTCTAATTAATAATTTAAACATTATCGTCATAAAACTTTAAACTTCATACTTGCACAAAAACATGCTCTATCTATAGTCTAAATGAGTAAGATTCTTGATATAGTGTACTATTAACAATTTATGTATAATTAATTTTCTTATTAAATTGGTTTTTAAGTTTACTTTTTCATTCAATATTTTGTTCGAAATGTTTTCTAATAAAAAGTGAAAGAAAAAACTTGCTTTAGTAAATTGAACTATATTTCTTTAAGTACATGCTTAAATTACTTTTTTGGAAAAAAATTTCTTCGAACAGAATTAAAATTTTTTAATTTTTGGTTTAATAATCTGGTTTTCAATAATTACTGGTTTAATGCTTGGAATAGAAAGTTTCTTCTTTTAAACTATTCAAGAAACAAAAGAGAGGTAATTATTTAAATAAAACTTTCTTTACTCAAATATTGCTCTAAATCTGATAGTCACCTTTGCGATTGATTAGAATTTCTAATTCTAATCAATTGCAAAGGTTTTCTAGTAAAATGCACGTAAAATATATTTTTAAGTGCTGAACTTACAAAAAAACTTGTGTAAGTTTTGTTAAATGCAACCGCGCAAGTTTCGTGAAAATGAATTTCACAGTTTTAAACTTAAGTCAAACTTACGCAATAAAATAAAGTTTGGTGCGCCCCCAAGGCTTTGACCATACACAAATCATATGTCTGGATTCATGAATATTGGGATTTTTCTATGATGTTGATGAAAAGGTTAAGTAAGTAGCCACTTATCTATTTTTTGACTCAAATGTCAAAATACTGTTAAAATGTTCTAATTGTTTTTTTTTAATTTTTTAATATAGGTTACTGGTTAGAAAATTGACTATATAGATTTCTTGTTAGAAAATTGACTAATAAAGTTTGATTTTTAATTATAATAAAATTATCTGGTAAACTTATTTATAAAAAAATTGAGTGAATAAATCGGTATTAAATGAATTTCAACAAGCCTCTATTCATTAAGTCCTTCTTTATACCATTCAGTTGCTTATGTCAGCCAACAACAGCCACAGCAGCAACTTTTTGTATATATTTATTAAACTATTACAGTTTGAGAAGGAGTTCCTGAAGCTCTAGTACTTTACAGAACTCTGATTCTGAACAAAATGTAAGTTGTTTTTTAAATTGTTGATATTTATAAACACAAAAATTTTATTATTTTGTACAGTTGTTAAACAGCGTTAATTTTATTTTAGCTTAAAACACTGTTCAAAGGTTTTAACCTAACTTTTTTTTTTAGTTGAAGCTCACAATTGATTCTCTGAATAATTTTGATTTGGGTTACTCTTCTAACCCATGTTCTCCTTAATTAAGTGGATTAAGCAGTATGTCACAAACATCACCACAATCAGATGAAAATATATGGGGAATTCATTGATATGGGCTGCTCCATCGGTTATTTCAAAGAATATATCTATATAAATACAAATTTTTTGGCAAAACTTTATTTAAAAAGGATCCCAAACTTCTGTTGTGTCATGTCAAAGAAAATGTTTAAAAAAATTTTTAAACCTAATTCTTTTGAGTAAAACAAAAAAATAATTGCGTTGCCAAAAAAACTAACCTTTTCTTTTAGTCGAAGCTTACCTTCTCTGTTTTATTGTAGGCCTAAAAGTCACCATAATATATGCCACAATCTACAGACTTATTAATTTATTCAAGCCCATTTTATTCCTAATAGTTTCAGTACATGACGTTATTGATTTTTTTGTTTGCATAAGAGATCGATAATGTAATCAAACATAAAAATCAATCACGTCATGTACTTAAAGACTCTTCGGAATAAAACGCACTTGAATAAATTATCAAACTTGTAGATTGCGACATATATTATGCTGATTTTTTGACCTTCAATAAAACGGAAAAGGTGCGCTTAGATTAGAAAAAAAAAAAAGTTAGGTTTTCTTTGTAATGCATTTATACTTTTGTATTAGTCAAAAAAATTTAGCCCAAACATTTTTTTAAATCATTCTTTTTAACATGAAGATAACATGTCTCTAAGTTTGGGATCCCTATAATGCTTAAAATAAGAATTTAAAAGTACGCATTATAAAAGTTATAAAAAAAATCATTGTTATTGTTTGTTCAGTGTTTAAGTGTAAAATAACATTAGACTGCAAATGTAAAATGGTTACTGAAATTTATGAATGCAAATGTTCTGTTTTAATTTATCTGTAAGTGCGAAAAAAGAAAAAATAATTTCCATCATGAGCTAATATTTTTGCATTTCTAAAGAATGCGTGTGATATTGGTAACATTAAAAATGTTGGCGTAAAAAGAAAAAAAGAAAATTATACAAAGAAGCAGTACAAAAATTTGCTAAACAGTGTAACAATTTTTTTTTTTTTTTATTTTCAAAATTTTTTCACTACATAAAAATACATTCTGCATTTTAAAAACTAAATTGAAAACAACTTTTAGTTTACAATAATAAATCAAGTTTTTCCTAATAAGTAACAATTGTTTCTAATTTTTGTTATTCTTTATTTAATATTGCTTTATTACTACTATTATTTATAATATTGAATTCTAGTAATTCAATTCGTTTATAGAATAAGTGCATGTCTATTTTTTTTATTGTCTATTATAATATGCATATTATTTAATTTTTAGATCGATAATAAAAAGTATTCTATGACGAAGGAATTGAGTGGTGACTTAAACAACAATCGCTCAAATCCACAAGGATTTCAGCTTACGAAATCAGCTGTTCGCCCTCCACCTGGTTTTAAACAACTCTCTGATGATGAAAGTTTTAATTTTTTGTAAATATTTTTTTTTTTTACATTTTTGTCAATGTCTAATAATTGCATCTTTGTATTTGAATAATCCATCTCATATGCAATTGATCAATTTTTAGTTCACATACATTTACCTAATTTTCTACTTGCTAAGATGTCTAGATTAAACATTATATGCTTTGAAAAACTAGTATTAGTTAAAAGTTTTAAGTTGCTATATTAAAAGTAATAAACTTTAAAATAGTAAACTTTTGGTATAAGCAAATCTACCAGTAAAACATTAACTGGATCAGGTTTACAGTGAGTAAACCCAATTTTTTTTACATTTTTTAGTTGATATATTGGTATTGTGGGACATTCATTTATTGGAGCAAATATTTTAGTGAACTCAAGAGCTATTATCAAGTAACTAGATAGAGCACAGTAATTAAATTTTAAAATAGCAGTTCTGCTTGTCTATTCCAAACAAAGATTTTAGCATATAAAAAAAGTGAGACATTATAGAAACAAGTTAATAACAATGTTTTTATTCCAGTGATGTTGGTTGAATGGAAATTCGAAAAATATGAAATATTTAATATGACCTGTTTCAGGGTTCACATGGTTTAAAAGTTATTTTTATTATATTTTGCTTCATTTAGGTAACTGACCATTTTTTTGGTTCAATTACGTACCTCAAGTTTAATATTTTGTAGTACATACATATTTTGTGAATACTCTTATCGTCAGCTGCGAACTAAGAGGCCTTATGTCCATTTTTTGTGTTTCCAAGAAAATTAAGTTTTAAAATTTAATTTGTAAAGACTTTCTGCCAGAATGTCCGACTAATTTTTAAATATTTTTAAAAGTTGTATCATTCTTTAAATTGAATTTATTGGACACATACCCCATTGATTGTTGAATATTTATTGATATAACAGTAAACAGAAAAAACTCAAAATGTGGACATATACGGCCTCCTGGCTCTCTGCTGACGATATGATAAAATACACAATATAGCTTTGCGTCTTAAAATAATTTTAAGACGCAATTCTAAAAAAAAGTCACTGACAATGTTTCGTTTCTTATGTTTTGCTATTAAATAATGATAGAAATTGCTAAAACATAATTTCATTGAAAGCAGGGCTTACCTCTTTCTCAGAATTTAAATATTTTGTTGTTATATGCAAGGTTTAAAAAAACGCAACGGTGAGGCGCACGCTTTTTGCAAGATTTGGCTATAGTCAATTTGACTATAAAAAAGCGTACGCCTAACCATGCGGTTTTTTAAACTTTGGTGATATGTATTGTTAGGTTTTTAACCATTTTTCTTTCTTTTATAAAGACTTTTTTATTTAAAAATCTGTCAAAAGTTTTTTTCTTTTTTGTAATGTTTTGTTTGATTTATAAAGAATTCAAATTCTTTTAAACTTATAAGTGGATGTTGAAACTTAGCACGAGCTTTATATTTGTATTTTTTTCGTATAATTGTTTTACGTTAGTGAATTTGACAAAAATAAAAAATTTGTTTTTCTCCATACTAACTGTAATACGAAACTTAATATTTTTGTAGTATCTTCTAATCTTAGTTTTAAAATCGAAAAAAGCATTATACGTGATTTTGTATTTTAATGAAGTTTTTGTCGTGTTTTTTCTGCTTTTGTTTGTACAACTTATAGTCACATTTTTTATCCATGGTAATAATACATGTATTATTACCAAGGTACATTGGTAATAATACATGGATTATTACCAATGGTAATAATACATGGATTATTACCATTGGTAATAATCCATGTATTATTACCAAGGTCGTAGTTACGTTGAAACCATGGCGGTGGGGGGAAGGGGTGGGTGTTAGGTGGATGGGTCTAAATTAGTAGAAAATCACTTAACAAAAATTTTTTTCATTTAACAGTGTGTTTCATCAAAAATGACTCATAAAAAAAATTTTTGTTTAGTGATTTTTTACTAATTTATAATTGCTCTGTTCTTTTAAGAATATTGAGCACTTAATTTTGTAGAATACATTTTATAGTTGTTTATATATATATATATATATATATATATATATATATATATATATATATATATATATATACATATAATTCTCTTTTTCATTTTAGAAAATTTCTCGGTATCATCGATGGGTATAATAATATGCCTGTGAAAATGCAGCAAAGCCAAACTGATTAATTGATTTTGGCTTATTCTCGACCTAAACCGTGTTTTCAATCTACAAAAACATGTTTTTGGCCAATATTTGCTAGTAATAGAAAAATAGAAACAAACATGAAAAAAAAATGCATGCATTTGTGCACAAAATAGTAAAACGATTAAGGACTTATATCGCTATATAAAGGTGTAGCCTATTCTTTTCCATCTTTATCAGAAAATAACACGCAGTATTTACAGAACAATCCGTTCTTATTTTCAGAATAAGTAAGCCACTTATGTTTTTCAAAGTGCAATCGATTTAGGAATATCATCTCTAACAATTTATATTTCATAGTATCAGTAACTTTATTTGAATTTGCTAGAGTTTCTTTTTTTATTACAAAGTAGAAACCAACGCCGATGATAAATTTATTACACGCATTCATTGATTTACTTATAATTGGTGGTTGACTATTCTGGTCTTAAATTGCTTTTAGACATTCAGGTAGATCTGGAAAATTTGATAGTTTTTTGATATCGACATTTAAATTACTCGAATTCGGATAAATATCGTTAGTAACTTCATTTTTCGCATTGCATTTACTTATATTAACATAAATAAGTTTTTATTAATATTAAATACATATAAACTCAAAACAAAATGCAAAATATAATAAAGTTTTGTAATAAATATTAATACAATTTATATTTATTCATTATCACAACCTACTTTATATCATGGTTAAATATTTAGTGTATGTTAATTGAATCGATGTAAACAAAAACGTTCTAAGTCATAAAAACTATTTTTTTGGGGAACGAGAAAAAACTTATTAAATCCAAAATTTTTACTTTAATAAATTTAAAAAAAAAATCTGGGTGCTATTAGGCATCTTTAAATATTAGATTTGTTAAAAAATATATCAAAACTTGTGATATATATATATATATATATATATATATATATTAGGGATATGACTTTTTTGCAACCTACTAGGCCTGTATCGTAATTCAATGAACTTTTATGTAAAAAGAACGAATAGATGTTTCATTTTGACATATTTTGAAAAAAGGTCACCCCAAAACCAAAAAATCGAATTTTCAATAGGTACACTTTTGTACAGTAAATGAATATTAAAGGCTGAAGATGTTGTAAGAGTCATACTCCTGTTGTTATTTTATTTATTTATGCAACATGTACTGTGATATAACAAAAAACATTATGTGATATATAATTATACAAGTATTACAAAATTAACAGTATCAAAGCGTCTAGTACAACAATATACATAACTGTCTGTGTCTATAGGCCTACTGTGTTTAGTACATGGGTCACATGATGCTCACGTCTCATAAAGAGTCTAGCGCTTATTACTTAGAATGAATCGAAGTTGCAGTTTGTCTTTCTTTCTGCAGGAAGCATACAGGTCTTGCATCACCTTGATTGCACGTTCAGCTATCTGATTACTTCGTGGTATGTCGATGACGGATGGCTCTTTCTTCCAGTGATTTTTGAATGACTGCAATGCCTTTTTGTAAGGCTTCAATACATCAGATAAATTCTTGAAGTCATTGTCATTGTACTTTTGACTACTAAACCAATGTTCTGCCCACTCATATGAAATGAACCTGCAAACCTTCTCCAAATTCTTTCTCGCTTCAGGCATAAGAATGAACGCCAGAATGGCGAGAATGGCTCTTGAGTTCCATCTGGCATTGCTCATATTAGGAATGTTCTGAAAGTGAATCAGAGGGAAGTTTCTTTGTTCTTCATAGAACCTAAACACTCTTGTTAAATGGTACAAAAACTTCATATCGTCTCTCCACCCTGATTTATCAAGAATTTCTACAGTTCCATTCACAAACTTATGCTTCAGTTCATCATACTTATTCAACAGGTCAGACACAAATGGGTATTCAATGTTTGGAGATTTGGTATCACCCCCAAGTTCTTCGTCCATCACCAGACGGAGAATCCTGTCTAGTACGTGATGCTGACAACCGATAAATTGTGGTATTGTGACACCCTTTAATTTAAACATACGTTGCAACTTCACAACAACTCCATTTCTCTTCCCAGTATTGACGTTTGTTGTATCAGTAATGATCATCTTATTTGAATTCCACAAATTGTATTCATCAATAAGTTTGGCAATTTTTTCAGCAACAGTCTCAGCTTTGCCATCTTTTAAACGCAGTGCATCAAGTTTCACGTCAGTTCTTTCATTCTGAAGTACAACTACCTGATATTCCTTATCATCTATTCGTTTGCCGTCAAAGTGTAAGGACCACTGTTCCATTTTAAGTTGTTGTATCATTTCTTTTTTTAATTTACCTGCCTCTTTGAATATGGACTTGTAAATTGCTGATTGACTTGGAGTTGGAATATCAATACCTTGTTGTGATAATACATTGCATATTTTAGCAGCTTTCTTTGTGGAAACTCCACTTGATGTAACCATACTTACAGCAAATTTACTTTTGTAGTGCTTTCTAGTTTTTTTCTGAGTGTCCTCATCATCGTCTTTATCACCGTCGTCGTCTTCATCATCTTCACTCTTACTTTTGCAGTTTTCAGATTCAGTACCACTGTCTGTGGTAGACAGGACTTGTGATGTGGAAGGTATTGCTGTTCCAGACTGGACTTTCCTTCTCTTGGAAGGGTGAATGGTTTCTTTACTTGCCACTTGTCCTGTTGAGTACCCCACCTGTCCTTTACTTTCTTTTTGTAGGTGGTATAGACGTTTATCTTCCGAGGATAACCACTGGCCATTCACTTTCGTGATGTCAAATAATGCATTGAGAACATCATATTTTCCACGCTTGACACATTCATCATAGACCTTCAGCACCTTCATAAGCTTTGCTCTTATCACTTGATCAGACACACGTGGAAAATTCAGTTTATTGTCCCACAATTTTGTAATTTCCTTAGAAATTTGGTCTATTCGTTCTTTTCTTCCTTTAACATATGCTCCGAGAAACTGGTATCTTCCTACGATCTGCAATTGAAGTGGTATTCTGGATTTTTCATCGAGTGAATGTTCTTCTACAGCCACGCTTCCTCTTCTTCTGTGTGACTCTTGAAATCTCACCAAATTTTTAGTCCAGGTCTTCTTGTTCTTTGTTACTGTGGTATGACTTTTCTTGTGAGATATCATATAATATTGTTACGACTTTACGGATAGCTGAGCGTAAATATCCGTTTAATAAAGTCGTTTAATTAATAAAATACTTTAACTGTATAGTAATCCAATTATAGTTCGATAATCCAGTCAATGTTGATAACAGTTCGATAATCCAGTCCGTATCCTAACGATAATGCTATAACTACTTATACTTCGTACACTTACAGCGTCTTTAGTTCGCTACAGTAGTTCCTTATTAGCTCAGTTACACGCAGAGTACTTCATAGAACTATTCACATTATCAACACTGAGCTCTGACAGCAGCTCGCTTATATAATTATTTAGAGCTTCCAGAATGTTCTACTAAGTTCTATAATCTTCTACAGTCTGTTACAGTCGTCTATATCACCGTGGTAACACAATGACGTCATCACATAACAATTCCAAGTATTTGCCGGCACACGGCCGTTTCGTTGCCATGGTAACGTGTGGCGTTATATTTATAAATTCATAACAAAATAATGAAATAAATAGAATTAAGCTGAGAATTAAGCTTAAGATTAAAACATCGGTCAAAAATGAATGTATAAAAATGGTAAATCAAATTTTTATTTTGGGGATGACCTTTTTTTGTTGCAGAAAGCTATTTGGGCCTTTTTTCATGATTTTAGGTAAAAGTTCATCGATTAATGATACAGGAATCATTTTATTTGAAAAAAAATTAAAAAGTCATATCCCTAATATATATATATATATATATATATATATATATATATATATATATATATATATATATATATATATATATATATATATATATATATATATAGATATATGTGTTATACATAGTTAAAGTTGTATGACTTAAAAATAGTTTTTATGACTTAGAACGTTTTTGTATACATCGATTCAATTGGTAATACCACAGATTATATGATACTACTCTCGAGTCCTTAATCCAAAGTGTGTGGGGGGAAGGGGGAGGGCGTTTATTAATTTTTGGAAACATTCCCACTCATCCTAAGCTTATTAAGACCCCGGCCCCGTTTATTAATTTTTAATTGTTAACGACAACAACTTATTATTTCAAAACTAAAAAAAAATATTATTTTTATAAGAAATTGATTAAAATTATCACCACCACCCTTTTATTCCCACTCACCCTTTTATTAAGAACTCAAGAGTAGCTATGTTCTCTTGGGATGTAAACAAAAACCACAGTAATACGCTTCAGTATTAATACGGACCACATATTATGTATAAATAACGTATTATACGGTATAGAAGATCATCTTCTTTTTGGTGCAAAATATATGAATATTATCACCTCGACAAAATCAGTGTAACCACAGTGCAGACATAAAATTCTTATTAAGTATGATATCATCACGATTTAAGATCTTTATCAAACGGACAATTTTTAAAATAAATTATAAATTGATGTATTATTTAGAAAAAACTTAGAGGCTAAGGTGGAGGGGGGAGGGGGAGCATTGCTCCCTTCGTTGGTTTAAGAATATTTTTGTAGAAATCTTATAACCGATAGTTTTGTTATACTGTGAAAAACATGCTACAAAAATCAGTTGTTTTTTTTCCTTTTTGTCAAGTTACTTTTTACATATCCTTATTTTGACATGACAGATTATCTAATAACTTACAATATCCAGATTTTTATTATCCTCCAAAGCTTTTAGACCTTTTAGAGGTGTACGTTTTTAAAAATAAATTTTCGATAGTTAACCTTTTTTATTTTTCCTAAAGGCATAGGAATTTTTTATTTGCTTTAAAAGATAGTTTATATTAAGTTTTTCCTGACGTGATTTAGTGTGCGCTCAAAATCCGCGCAGACTAAATTGGCTGTACAATTTAGAATTGGGCATAATTTATTGCCGGAAATATTTGACTGCTTCTGTTTTCATGTTTTTTGTAAACTGGCGGTAACTGTCTTTGGCAAATTAGAAATGGGCTTTTCATTACGATTAGTAAAATTTATATGAAGCTGAAACTTGCATCGAATTAGTGGATGTGCTCAAAGAGCAATGTGACTAATAAAGCTTAAAGTGATGTTGTAATTTATAATGAAAAAAGTCATGCAACATTGAAAACTGTTTCCAATCAATAAAAGATCAAGATAATTTAAATCTGTGCTTAAGTCCATAAATTATTTAGAAAGGTTTTAATGAAAAGTCATTAAAAATGTTTAATAGAAGTCAGTTGTTGCATTCATAAATAAAAAACGCGTAAACATGTGCCAGCATTAAAAAACCACAAGAGAAACTTTTTTTTTTTTTTTTTAGTTTGCAATTATTAATCTTAGTATAACAATATATAAACGTAGTCTCTGAAAGACGATCCAAAAGATCTTGTCGCCAGAACCATATAAAATATATCAAACATGTATATATAATATAATAAAAATACAATTGATTTAATAACTATTAACAATGTAGAAAAAACAAAAACAGAAAATAAATTTACATTTCAAAAATATTTATATATATTGTCAGTAGAAAGAATAAAGTTTCTTAATTTAGTTTTAAAAACGGAAAACGTAATTGACAAATCAAAATTTGGAATAACAATTTTGTCCATAAATACGGTGCTCGATAGTTTATGCAAAATTGATTAAACTTTGTTTCACAAAAGGGTTCAATTAATAAATTGTTATTTCGTAAAGTATATTTGTTTATAGCTTTATGGGTAAAAAGATCTTTAAAAATGAACAATGGTAGTTCACTTTTACAACGTAACATAAAACATAAAATATTTTAGACATTTAGTTTATAAGCGTTAAGTGCTTTAACGTTTTTAAACAAAATATTAAAATGAGAAAAACAATTTTCAAAGCATATTAAACGCATTGCGTGTTTCTGAAGATGGTAGAGATTTCTTAACTTACTTTTAAAAGTTACCTTCCCAAACAATATTGGCATAATTTATATAGCTATGAGTAAATGAGTAGTAGAGTTGAATTAAATTTTGTTTATTTAGATAATATCTGACCTTATATAGAATTCCAATACTTTTGGCCAATTTAGTAGAAATAAAGTCGATATGATACTTCCATGTAATATTTTCATAAATTTAAATGCCTAAAAATCTTGTGACCGACTCCTTTTTTATTTCAATTTTATCAATAAAAAATTTAGGTAAATATTATGGTGAAAAACGCTTTTTTGCGAGGGAGTGTAAAAGGATCCATTTTGTTTTGTCAATGTTTAAAGTTAACTTGTTGCACTTAAACCAGTTGGAGAGGTGATTGAGTTCTTTATTCATATATAAAAAAAGCTCATAAATATCACTATTTGACAGAAATAAATTAGTATTGTCCGCAAAAATGATACTCATAAGGTCAGAAGCTTTATTCAAATCATTTATATAAATTAAAAACAAAAGTGGGCCTAGAATAGAACCCTGTGGAACCTCACATTATATGTCAATTAATTTTTCATTTTGAAAATAATCTTCGTAGAAAACAAATTGTTTTCTGTTTGTCTAGTTACTTTTATAACATTTTATTAATTTGCCATTAACTCCATATAATTTTAGTTTCTTAAGTAGAATTTTGTGATCGACCGTGTCGAATGCTTTTGATAGGTCAATGAAAATACCAAGTGTATATTGTGATCTTCCAAATGAATTGGAGATTTCACGAATGAACTGTGTACTGGCTGTGTTCAGTTAAACAATTTTTTTTAAAACCGAATTGATTTTTATATAGAAATTTATTTAGATTAAGTTAATTCTATGTTCTATTGTATAAAATTCTTTCTAAAATTTTTGAGAAGGTTGAAAGAACTGAGATAAGGCAATAATTAGTAGTTATTTGATTTTTTTCCGTCTTGGCTTATTGAAGTAACTTTAGCTATTTTTAATTGGTCTGGGAATACAACTTGCTGTATAGATGCCCTGAACACTTTATAAAGAATATATTTTAAATTTTCAAAGCAATATATGACTATGTTGCCATTTATGTCGTCCGCACCCGTAGCTTTGTTTCTTTTGAGAGATTTGTATGCTCTCTCAAACTCATCAAAAGATAAGTCAGAATATAAATTATCTACAAAAAGTGAATTATTTATAGGCTCTTGGAAATCACTAAAAGTTTTTTCCGTAATAGGAATCTTATTTACCAATATAGTTCCTATATCAATAAAATATTTATTAAACTCGATTGCAATTTCGTTTGGTTCATATTTATTTGTTTTATTTATGTTAATTACTTTAGAAAGGGAGTTTGAATTTGTTTTTTGTTTTCATGTTATTTCTTTCAACGTTCTCCAAGTATTTTTTGAGTCGTTTTTAAATTTACTAATTAAATTTGAATAATAGTTTTTTTTTAGTTTTTTACGAATTTTTTCAAATAAATGTTGGTAATTTTTATATTTTTGTTGGTTTTCATCTGATTTTATTTTTAATTATATATTGTTTCTGTTTGGTTTTAGAGGATTTTCTAAGTCCTTTGGTAATCCATGGACTATTCAAGGTTGTTTTTTTTTGTTATTTGTTCACAAAGTGGAAAGTTTGCATTGTATATTGAGAAGAAAGTATCAAAGAACTTATTATATAGTATTTGCGTCATCACTAAAGTTAATATGTTTCCAATGCAGAATTGATAATTGATATTGAAAGGATTTTATATTGTTTCCGTTGAAGACACGTTTTTTTATTATATTTTGTCTTTCGGGGTTATTAGAGGATACAGTATGAATTTTAAGAAAATGGGGAAATGATCGGATAGGTCGGTTTTTATAATTCCATTTTTGTAATTTCTTATTATAAATATCTGTTGTAAAAATATTATCAATCAACGTCGTTGAAGTTTTGGTTATTCTAGTAGGGCGATTAATTAAAGGAAGAGCTCCTGCCATAAATATTTCATCATAAAAACTTTTTACTTTTTTATCTTTACAATAAATTAAACAGTTCATGTTGAAACCTTCAATTATAAAAGCAATTTTTTTTCTTTGCTACCTTTGTGAATGATATTACCCAGTAGGCACGCAACGTTTTATTCACGTTTCAATCACGTGTATTTTAGGTGACTTCGTCCAGGTTACTATTTTACGTGAAAGTCACGTGAAAGTTACGTGCCAAAATATCTCGTCTTTCGGAACTTTTTTTATTCCCAAAAAAAACTGGCATAAAAAATGTGAAATAATATTTTTTATTATATTAATTATTTTTTTATAGTATAGTTTTTGTATTCATTATATTAGTTATAATTATTTACTTCTATGATAATATAATTAATTTTTATTGTATTATTATCATAATTAAAAAAAAAAAATTGGTCTATATAATATCTTTTAACGCAATGCATTTAAAACAGAAAAATTTAAAAAGAACAATATATTTTAAGTTGTAATATCTAATATCTAAATTATATCATATTAAGTTAAATAAATTAGTACCCTATTTGCCGTCCCTATTTGCCACACTAATAAGGTTAAACTTAAATACAAGGTATGCTTTTTTTCTACTTTATAATATAATATTTTAGACTGGCCAATTTGTCCATTTTGCTTACTTAATTTAGTACGAAATAAGTTATGTTATAACGAATTTAATATTAACTTAAGTAAGCTACATGGACAAATTATAAGTTCTAGCAGAACTTATTCTTGATTCTTGAGCAATAATAATGTCTCTAGAACTTCTGCATACATTATTACTCAAGAGTCGTTTAGATAAAAACCCAAAATAGATTTTCTTTCTTTATTTGGTTTTTATCAACAAGGTTAAAGAATTTATCCAAGATAATATCAATAAATAAATGTGTTATGTTATTTATTATTAATATATGTATATATATTTATTAAATACGATTTCTTTTTATAATATATGACATCTTGATCTCGTGCTTTACTTGTTAAAAAGGGTTAATACTTGTTTATTTCCTTTTTTTATATTATTTGAATATTATATGATTAATATATATATATTCGAGTTATATAAAAATTTTTATTATATATATTATATGACTTTTATTACTATTGTTATTATGTACAATATAAAACAGGTTATTAACGCGGATTTGTTTGATGTTTTCCCCACAAAAAGATAATTATGATGCTATTGTATTTGAAACTGCATTTTACTTATCTTTCAATGTTGACGACCTTCCAATATGTAAAGCAAGTTTCTCTCAAGTATAGCATTGCTTTTTTAAAAATTGTTTAATGATTTAGATCAAAGAAATAGCAACACCAGAAAATCTTGTTGCCAAAACAGTTGGTGACTCACCTTGTAAGATTTGTGTTAAAAATTTGTGATTTAAGATAATTATTTAATATTCATATTATTATTAAAGTTTTTATTTGTTTTTTTTTAGCTAAATTTGGTGTTGTGAGCTATTATTGGAGAAAATATTGACTTACTCATTAGATAAAGTTTGATGCCTGCTCTTACCCCGTTTCCTTCTTCATGTTTCAATCATGTATATTTTAGGTGACCTTGTCCAGGTGACAATTTTACTTGATTAAAACGTGAATGTTACGTTGCCAAAATATTGTGTATTTTGGAACTTTTTTTATTCATAATAAAAACCTGTGATTAGAAACTTGGAAAGATATTCTTTATTTACTTTTTTTTATAATTTAGTTTCAGGGATTATCTTATTTGGGATATTCCCGGAATACCAGATATTTTTCTAAAATTTATCTTTTTCCAAATATCCGAAAAGTTTTCCATACATACAACTTATATTACAAGTTCCATACATACAACTTATATTACAACATATAACAAGTATATATTATTCATCTATTTGTTTTTATGTTGTTTTAGTCATCATTTATACAATAATTAAGAAAAGTTTTTAAAATATTGAGAAACAACTTGGCTGAATGCAAAATTAAGGGAAAAATAAGGGGGAAAATATTCTGAATTTTTTCCGGATATTTTCCGGATTTTTCCGAATTTTTTCCGGATATTTTAAATATAATGATTACATGAATTATGTAGTTTATATATTTCTTATTGTAATTACTTTTTATTTTACTTTTATAATAATGTAATTATTTTGCATTGTAATTTTATAATAATTAATTTAAAAAGTAGGGCGTAAGATATCTTATAACGTCGCAATGCATTTTTGACTAAAATAAAATGTAACATATATAATATTTTATCCAAACATATTAACTTAAAACTAAGTTTTATCAATTTAGGTTTAATAAATATATTATAAAGCTTAGTTCAAAATTCTGTAACATTATGGCAGATAATTCTCATATTGCAACACGCAAAAGATCAAACCCTACTACAAGGTATACTTTTTTTTCTACCCTATTGTATATTATTTTAGACTGTCAAATTTGTTAATGTAATTAATTTGATAATAAATAAGTTATTATAACTTATTTAATATTAAATTTATTAAGCTACATGACAAATGATAAGTTCTGCATAAAATATTATTGACTAGGAAGACCCAATGGTATTGTTATGTTATTGCCTAGGAATATCATTCTGTAGTAAGACCCAATAACCTTTTAACTTTTAAAGTTTGAGAAATTTCACTTTTCCCTCTTTTTGTCTTCTTTTGTGATCGCACTCTGTAGTAAGAATTTGATTTAATTCATATCGTGTTGGAGAATGCAACTTGATTCTGAGTTGAATTTTTAGCACTCTGTATTTATTGGTGACCTAATTTGACAATACTTTATTATACATATTTTTAGTTTTATACTTAATATATTATATATAATTAGGGGTAGATGAGGCTCCTTAGCCGTGGTGAATGTTTCCACAGCAAAAGTAGCCTCAAGGTGAAAATCTGACCATGGATAAGGAAAATCATGATATAAAATCCCCACTATAATGCTTTGTGGTTATGTGATAACTATTACATTTATATAAATTGTTTTAGTTTTTGTGTGCATTCTAAAATGACATTTAATGCTGTTCAAAACTTTGTAGATTACTCATTTAAAGAAACTTTGTGGGCTGTCACCTTTGCATCTAGTGAGTTAATGTATGAACAAGTTAATGCAGAAACAGATGCAAATATAAGAAGATGGAAAACGAAGAAAACAAGTTATCATGTTATCACAGTACACAGATGTTATCACATAAGGTGAGTACAGGTCTTTTTCTAATCACGCCTATCAGTTATTAACTTTATATAGATATAGATATAGATAAATCTATAGATAGATATTAGATATAGATATATATAGATAAAAAATATTTTTTTAAACTTGTATTTTTTATTATGTACTTCTTTTTTTTTTAATCATCTGTCGACTTTTTTGTTACATCTTTTTTTATTAAATACTTATTTACTTTTTTAGCAATCAGAGTATAAAATTAGAAGGCAAATGACTTTTATTTTTTTACACTGTATGTAGTATTGTTTTCTTAAAATTATTTAATGATTTAGATAAAAGAAAACAAATAACACACTAGAAAATCTTGTTGCCAAAAGTAGTTAGCAACTCTCAAAGTAAGATTTGTTTTAAAAGTTTGTGATTTAAGATAATTATTAAATAATCATATTATTATTTAAGATAATTTTCTTTTCAGCTAAATCTGATTCATTAGATAAAGTTTGATGCGTGCTCTTATAGAAGAAAATATCGACTGATTCGTTAGATTATGTTTGAAGCGTGCTTTTATGGGAGAATAGATATATAAGTTTGAAGCGTGCTCTTCGTAAGTTGCAGATCTACGACTTCGTACTTATTACTTATTGGATATAAGGAGGATATTTTAACAAAAGTGCAGCTTTTATTACAAATTAAAAATTTTTATGTCAAGAACTAATATACTGACTAATAAAACCATGTATTTTAATACGTATTTCTTTACACGAATCCAAACACTTATAATTGTAATTATAAAACATAATTATTGCTTAAATAATACGTGCCAAAATTAACGTAAAAAGCACGTCTTTTTGACAGTTTATGGGGACCAAAAAGTCACCTAAATATCACGTGCCAAAAGTAACGTGAAAAACACGTCCATAAATCACGTGAATTGGTCATTTCATGGGGACCAAAAAGTCACCTAATTGTCACGTGCCAAAATAACGTGAAATTCACGTTTTTGTCACGTCGCTGTGCCTACTGGGTACGCTGTAAAAAGAAATTAAGATTTTCAAACGCATTATCTGGTGGTCTTCAACAGCAGCTTAATATAATACTTTTTTTTATTGTTTAAAATTTCAATAGTTACGATTTCTTTATCACTGTCTGAAACGCACATATCATTCCTAATGTTACGTACAATGTGTTCCTTAACGTAAATCAGAACTCCTCCACCCCGTTTATTTGTTTGTCTTTCTAACAAAATTGTTTCAAAACGTAGAAGATGGAAAATAAAATTATTTTTAAACTCATTCGAAGAAATCCATGTTTCTGTTAAGCAATTTATATTAAGAATATTTTCAGTTTCATCTAAAAAATCACAAAACTTTTCAAAACTTTTATTTAGACTTCTAATATTAATGTGAAGGATTCTGATTTTTTGATCTTTAGTAGCGTTTTTATTTAGAAATTCTTTTAACTTGTTGGGATAAAGATAAGAACAACGTGTGTTCACATCATTAAAAAAAGTTGACATCTGGATCTGTATTAAGATCTTATTTTAGGTATTTATCATGAAAGTTAATAGTAAAGGATTCGTAGTCATCCATTTTTGTTTTTAAATTTGATTATAGAATATTAAAAGAGTTCCTTTATAATTATAGGTCACGCGTAATTAATTTATTATAAATTATTTTAGCAAACTTACCTTATTTGTATTAAGGAATTCTTTGATCTTTTGATCTTCCCAGGTTTCATTAGCTTTATCTTCAATTCCAAAAAATCTCAAGTTGTTTCTACGGTTTCTGTCTTCTAGTTCTGCTATTTTCTCTTTTATGTTATTATTTTCATTTTCAATATTACTTCTACCTGGTGATTTTTTCGACTCTGTTTTTTTTAATTCTGTAAGCTCAATTATTATTTTATCATAGCTTTTACTTATAAATTCGACAGCTTTCTGTACCTCCGATAATTCTTTTTTTAACGTAAAGTTTTTATCTTTTAAGTTGTTAAATTTAGTTTCCATTTTTTCAATCCGATCATTAAAATTTTCATCATTGTATTCTCATGATTTTCAAGGATTTTTTAAGTTGCGCTGATGTAAAGTTTTTCGCCATTATTATAAGTTTTTTAATAAGCTCTTAAAACACGTCCATTCGCGGTGAAAACTGCGGTTAAAAAAAAAGAATTTAAATAATCGAGTAACCAAGTCAGGTCTATCATTTGCTGTCTGACCTGGATATAAATTTTCAGTTATCTTGCGCCATTTTGGGTTGCAAGTGAAAGTAATAAAAAGATCTGGTTTACCATACTTTTTAATTATAACCATTGCATCTTCAAAGTTTTCTTTTAAAGCTCTAGGACTTCCTACATAAGTTGATGGCAAACTACAACAGGCCCTGGTCTAACATTATGATCATTTTCAAGGTTGCTTACATGTTCATGTAAGACATCATACTGCTCGCTTCTCAGTTTGTTTTGGTTATTTCTGATGAAAGCAAGGGGCTGGCCTTCAATTTTGACATACGCATCAACAGCATATTGCTGAAACAGCTTTTTTGCCGTAATAGAGTGAAGAAAAAAACTGTCTAACTGAAGGTTTATAATTGCAATACTGAAATAATGTAACATGATTTATAACCAATACAGCACGTTCAGGTTTGTGAATCAATTGATTATACCAACCTGCATGACCCTTTGGAAAAAATAGAGGATAAACCATAGGATCTAAGTTGTCAGACATACTTGATATAATTTTAAGAGGATGACCACTTGGGTAAATAACAAATTCCTATAGAAGCAGGTGGAGCACCATTTCCAAATTCACCAACTAATACAACTGCAACTTCTTTACGTGAAAGGAGATTATAGCGACGTCTATCTTGCCCTTCAAATAAAGAAAATTTTACAACTGACTCAGAGCAACTTTCTATAGTTGTTCAACGAATTTCTTCATCTTCCTCTTCAACATGTCTTTATATGCAAGAGCAAATAGGTTTTCTTCAATAATAATAGTTTGCAATCGAAACATTAAGTCATTTTAGCAAAGATCATTACCACTGTTGTTGCATTCTAAAATTTACTGCTGCAAGTGGATCTAAGATGTATAGTTGACAATATGTCGGCGGAACATCTTGATTTGGCCTAAGATTACCTATGTGATGAAAAACTTGACCACATGTTCTAAAATATGGCGGCCCACGATTCATGGATTGAACTGCATTAGCTTTAAATGAAGCAAAAAAAGGACAGGCATTATAAATTTGTATATTTTTAAAAAATTCAGATTGGCATTTCAATCTGCATAATGTTCTTTAAAAAAATTTTGTAAATCTTGTAGAAATGGTGAAGGTTGCGACAAAACTACCTTTCCATTATAGTAACATAAAAAGTGTGTTTCCTTAAGAAATTTCTCAGCATCACAATGCTGACAAATAAAATTCAATTTCCTAAATAAGTACAATGCATTCTTTCGTATCTAGCAGCATATCTAGTATTTAGTTGACTATTAACTTTATCTCGCCTAAGCTAATCTCTTTCATTTCTGCGACTATTAACTTGCCTATTAACATTTCCATTTTCTAAACTAATATCTGCTTCTAGCCTAATATCATCCATTTATTCTTCACTTTTAATTAAAAGTAATACAAAAAAATCTTAAAAGAATCTTTAAGATTTTGATCTTTTCTATATAATTTTTTTTCTACTCTAAATAGCACACACAAATAATTTTTAAATATAAGAAACTGTCATTTTAAAAAAAATTATACAATAATCTTATGACTTAAACAAAAAAAAAAAACTTATCAGCTAGCAGATGTTTAAACAAAAAATTAACTACTAAATTTTTTTATTTAGATTTAATAAAAATACTAATAATAAGCATACTGCTAATACAGAAAAAATAAAAAAAACAAACGTTGTAAACCCTTTTTTGAAACTTCAATATTATTTCTTTAAAAAAATAATTAGTAAACGTTTTCAAAAAATTCACAAAACTTTACAAAATTTTGTTCTTCTATACCTTGTAAATATATCATTTGATAAATCTGAAATTAAAAATGTAACGAATAAGTAAATAAATAAGAAAAACATTACATACAAAAAATGGAAATCAATGTACGTGAGAGAAAAAAACTGTTCTGATTTACCAGAGTACTAGTAGTAGGCTTTTAGTGAATATATATAAATATAATACAGAGTAGTAGGCTTTTAGTGAATGAATAAAAGCAGTGAGATTTAGTAATGAAATTACCTATTTATCATTTTTAACAATATACACTAACGTGAAGGTAAGCAAAATGTCTATTAACACGAAAGATTACAAAAAAACAACATCACAACAACAATAGAACACATTGTAAGTTAATATAATATGCATATAACATAACTTAAGTAATATAACATTCATATATAACACAACATAAGTAACAACATTAAGCAAAATGTTATTAAAATACATTATTATGTATTTTTAGAATAATTAATAATAAAGGCTTGAAAACACCTAGACCTAAAGCAGTAACAGTTTGACACTAAACACTGCCGTGTAACCCTCTGCTATAACTGCATCTCTTGGCTGGCAAGGTTGAAAAATCTTGCTCTACACATTTACCAAGTCACAGCGCTTTGAAAACATGGAAACAACATAATAGAAGCAACTATAAAAACAATATATATATTTAGCCTTATATAAACATATTTAAATACGTTTATAAAACAATTACATAACACATATTAACACATACACAAACAATAAAAAAAACCTAATATTATTATAATAACACATTGATAAAGCTGCTATAAAGCAAATATTATCACATACGCATATTTATCAAAAAAGCATATATGCAAACAATAAACATATATGACATGAGTTGTGGAAACAAAAATTTTAAAAATGACATGAGAAAATTTAAAAAGATACAAAGTAAACAAAATATAAATATATATATACAATACTCTTTAAATTTTTTTTTCTTTCATAAGAACTGTAAAATGGACAAAAATAGTTAATAGCATCACAGAAATATTAAAGTAGTAATAACCAATTCTATGGAAAAAGCATTTGTATAACTTTTTTGTTGGGTGGATCCGGCAACAAAAAAGTTATACAAATGCTTTTTTTGGTCTTCTAAAAATCTAACTTCCAGACATGAAGCTAACTCCAAAAATTTGTTTGTTTTTACTTATGTCAAATAAAGATGCTTTGCAAAAAATTGCGGTTATTGGAACCTAGGAACAAAAAAGCCTCTAAATTTTTGCCTCCCATCCCCCTCCAAAAAAAACGTGAAAGTAACAAGTTAAAGAAATTTTTTTTGTACTATTTTCAACTAAAAATATATTCATCAAGATATTTTAAAATTCATAGTATAATTTCCCAGCGTTTAAAAATTGTGGCTATATAAAATTTTCAACCCCCTTAAATTAAGGGAAGGGGGGTTAAACTTTATGTGGTAATAATTTTTGAATGCTTAAGTATTTTACAATAAAATTTAAAATTTATTGATGAATATAAGTCTAGTTAAAAATAGTACACAAAATATTTAATTAATTTGTTGCTCCACATTTGTTGCGGGGAGGAGGAGAGGGGTCGATGATTTTTGGGCTTTTTTGTTTCCTGGCTCCAATCATCGCATTTTTTTGCAAAGCATCCTTATTTGACATAAGTACAAACATACTAATGATTGGAGTTTGCTCCATGTCTGGAAATTAGCTATCTCAAAGACCAAAAATATATTGGATCCCGCTCCTGCGTGCAAATAATTTGTAAATTTTATACTATGCTTTCAGAAAGAACCTCTAAGTTGTACTTGATCACAATGCTTAGCTAAAAATTCATACAGCATTTGTAAAATTAATACTTATGAGAAGGATAGTGATTATATGTCATTTGCTGTTTACTATACAGTTATGTTATTAAACCTTCTTGCACACTGTATTGGGTAATTAAGAACTAAAGGGTGCATATGGATATAGCCCATACCATAGAAAAATAAAATTAAATTTAAATTTTTTCAAGTGGTCCAAAAAATTTTAAATTCTTGTGGCAAAGAAATTTATCATATATTAACTTTTGCCAACATCTTTTTTTTACTAATGATCTAAACAAATTAAACTGCAATTACTCGACAGTGTATCTTATTTATTCTTTTCAATACGTTCTTTACAATACGTTACGCAACATCAAGACGCAATTTTCTTACGCGTTATGAAGTTATAGAGTTATGCAGTTATACAAGTTAGCACAAACCTTGACATTGTTTATATCAGTTGCTCGAAATTTTTATTTACTTTTACATCGCACCAAACATTTAATATTTTGCCGAACTAAAAGTTGAGATTGCGAAAAGGTCTAATTAATAATAAATTAATAAAAGTTTTTTTTTGCTATAAATATATGCTGCAGCCGTTTGTCAAAACGCCGTTAGAGAAAATTATGTAATTAGAGGATATTATTTTAATGATACTTAGAAGTTATTTAAGCAACCGTAACCAGTTTGTTTACAGTAATACAACTGTCTCTTCCAATTTATTAGATATAACGTGGGGTCCCTCAAGGGTTTATACTAGAACCTCTTTTTTTTTTAATTTACATTAATGAACTCCCTAAAGCCTCAAATTCAATGGTCATGCTTGCCAATAAAACTAATCTCTTTTTATCTCATAACAACATAACAAAACTATTCCAAAATATGAACATTGAATTAACAAAAGTTTCTGACTGGTTTAAAATGAATAAGCTGTCACTAAATGTTGAGAAAACCAAATGAATACTTTTTCATCAAACTTCAACAAAAAAGCTACTGCCTTCTGTCAAGCCCTTACTTTTTATTGAAAAAATTCAAATAAAAAGAGAACAAACTACTAACTTTTTAGGAACCAATATTGATAAAAACCTTAGTTGGAAGTATCACATTGATTTGTTGTTTAACAAAGTTGCTCGATATATAGTTGTAATGTACAAAGCTAGAAATGCTTTAAATAAACACAATTTAAATTAATTATTTTTTTCTTTGATCCATTGCCATATAAATTATGCAAATATTGCTTGGGTAATACCAATAAATCTAAACAACCTCTTTATCGTCAGCACAAGCATGTTGCTCGTCTTATCAATTATAAAGATCAATTTGCTCAAGCCAAACCGTTATCATTTCAAATGAAAATTCTTAATATTCATCAGCTGAGTATTTTTAATACATATTGTTTTATGTACAAATGTAAAACCAACGCATTTCCAGTTTCTTTTCTTAATCTATGTACTTTAAAAGATAAAAATGAATATAACTTAAGAAACAATAATCTAATTTGGCAACCTTTATCTCTAACTAATTTTAGAAAGTCATGTATTTCATACCAAGGAGCTTTTCTTTGGAACAAAATAATTATGAAAAATTTTGGTTTTTCCATGAATGGAATTATCTTTCATTCAAGAAAAAACTAAAAGAAATTGTTATGTCTATTGAAGACATATTTTTATATTTTTAAACTCTTCTGAAAATGAATATGAAGCTTATTACATAAGGTAATATATAAATATTATATCTGATCCACATGAAGATTATTACAATAGGTATGAGGGTTCATGGTATGAAGGTTTATTAGGTATAAAGGTTTATTAGGTATGAAGGATCCATGAAGGTTATTACATTAAGTAATATATAAATATTATATCTGATCCACATCTTATGTGTTTATGAAAACAGTACTTTTTAAAATATTTTTGTATTTATATATAGAAGTATCAAGAATTTCTTTATACAAATTTAATTTATATATTCTTACGAAATTTACATTCTCGCTAAATATTACTACGACATTGTTTTGTTATTTTATTTTATATTTCATGTTTATTTAATGTTCTTTATATTCACGAGCGGTTCTCGATGATAAGACCTAAAGGTCTTCAGCGAGCCTCCGCGTTCTTTTTTTTGTTTTTATTATTATACCTGTATATTTTATAATATTTTTTTTAATGTACAACGTTTTTTGTCTTCACTTTTTTATTGTATAAATTTATTGAATATTTAAGAAAAAAACAAAAAAAAAAACAAAAAAAACAAAAAAAAGACACATTTAAAAAAAAATTATTAGGAGAAGTTCTTTGTAAAACGTTTTTTGAAACTAATAATTCTTATGAATTTTTTCAGAACTCTTTAAAAATATGTATTCAATAACGTTTGTAGACATCTAAACTAGTTTATTTTGTAAAAAAGTCAAAATTAATTTTTTCCATCTTAAAGCGTTTTGAAAAACGACTGCGGTATGGATGATACAACATATATGTTGAAATGAGATAATTTGACGCAAATTTTAAAGCTCTTAACAAAAGTCACTAAACCGAAAAAATAAAAGTAAATGCAGTTTATTGCACTTTAAAATTTTAAGTATAGTATATTGGTGTTTAAAAAAACATTGTATAAATAGTTTTTTAATATAAAACTAACGCAGGTTTGGGGCTTAACCATCCCTATATAAACAATATATACCTAGGAAAAAAAGTTCGATAGAATTTCTATAAACTTTTGAAACATATAGCCTATAGAAATTTAATAGAATTTTATAGAATTTCTATAGAATCTCTGTTAATTTTTATAGAAATTCCTATAGAACTTTTTTTTCTATTGAAAAAAAAGTTTTATAGCATTTTCTATAGAAATTTATAGAGATTCTATAAAAATTTTATAAAAATTCTATAGATCTTTTATTGACCATTTGTTTCAAAAGTTTATAGAAATTCTATAGAACTTTTTTCCCTGGGTATAAACAAATTTGTTATTTGTTTATGCATATTGTTTATAAATTACAAAATCCACTTATATAACATTTTATTCAGGATCGTATGTAGTATGAGTAAACTTTTCTAATTATTACAAGTCTTTTTTGCTCAAGCTGTTTTGTTTTTATTATTTGTATATATGTTATTATATCTAAAAAAATTGACAAGATTTTTTTTTTTAATTTTTTCTTTTAGTTTTTATTTAAAACATTTCAATAATATAGTTTACATTTTTATCTTTAAAAGTTGTTTGTGGTGATTACTGATTTCGACCTCTACAATTTGTTGCATTTATAAAATGCTTTCGACAACTGAAATTTCTTGCATTTATATAATGCAGAAATTGAGTGTCTTTACTTGTAGAAAATTACTATATATATACTACTTGACTTTAAATAGAATTTATCATTGTTATTATCGAAATAAACAATTACCGTTTAATCGGCCATTGTTTATTTCGGTAATTGTTTATTTTGGTAAGAGGACCCAATAAATCAACTTTCAATTGCTTTTTTCGAGTATTGTATTTCGAGTTTTTATATCCGGTTATAAATTTGTTCAACTTCTCAGTTATTTTTAGCTGTTAAACATCCTAATCTTTAGTTTTGTAATCTTTAGTTTTAGTAAAACATTAATAATTTTTTTCTCCTTTTATCTCAATGTTTGTTTTTCCGTTTTGATAAATTAAAACTTTTCTTCTTCTTTTAAATCATCTCAATTTCTTGACAATCGATAAAGACGTAGATACTGAAAAATTGCAGTTTTGACCAATGTGTTCCGGCCTGATAATTTTTATATTTTATATTTGTTTATATGTATACACATACATATATAAATACACACACTTACACATATACATATATATACACACATTTATATATACAAAATGTAGGTATGTATATACATACATACATTTTGTATATATAAATTTTCACTCTTTTTTTTTAATATTAGGTTTTGCATTTACAAAATTGGAATATTTATATCTTTATAAAATTATAATAAAGAATAATAATCACCATGTCAAGAAGAATATTAATAAAAATAACAAAAAAAAAAAAGAAGTAGAACAGTTTAATTAAACACTTGGAGTCTGATGATCAATTGATCATCTATCACTATTGATGATCAATTGATCTTGTCGCCAGAACCATAAAACGTTGTAATAAAATATAACTAAAACCATTAAAAAATACAAGCATAAAGCAACCCGTAATACAGGTTATGATCGATCTGTTACATAGCTAATTTACAGTGGCAACATTTTCCAACATTTAATGTTGCAAAACCTTAACTAATACCCTTTTAGAAAAACGCCTTTAAATTGAAAAAAAATAATCTATCTGTAAAACTAACATAAAAATTATGAGGAGGTAAAATAATTTATCAATTATTACTTAAAATTATTTGAGTAAATTACAACTGACATGTAAATTACTCAAATAATGTTTTTTTGACAGGTTATCACAGTGTAAGGCAGAACCATTTTCCTCGACATTCCTAAGTTCAACACAATGCGTTTTTAGTTACTGACAGAAAATAATAACACTTTACCATGCTTTAAATTGACGAAAACATTAACTAAATCCTTGTAATAATAATTATAACATGAACTTAAATTAATTATTAAGATTAATATGAAGTTAACATATATCATACACGATTTATCAATTTTTTGATACTCCCTTGATTAACTTTTTTTTTAAAAAGAAAATTGTTATCTTAAAAACATTAAATGCACATAACTAAATAAATTTAACAAAAATAACTAAGTTTATTATAAATAACTGAGCAATTGAGTAAAAATACGTTTCAAACAAAAAAAATTTAATTTACAATCAAACATTTGTATAACAAATTTAAAAAAGTATGTAAACTTTGATTTTTTGCATTAATACGTCATACGATCCTGGGTGTTGAGAGTGGTAATTTTTGTATTGATTAAATGTTAACGAATCTAAAATTACAAATAGAAGAATATAATAAAAATTATAAATACTTTCAACTTTATTTAATCAAAATATAAAGCATAGCCTCACCATTTTCACAAATAACAGGAGACGATGCTAAATATATTTAAATAAAAAATGAGTAAATTAAATAGGGTTAAATATGCAAAAAATGATATTTTAAATAAAATATGATAATACGGCAACCAGTTAAAAAATGTCATATTTATTAAAAATTACACATATTTGCAACTTTAATTAATTAAAATATGGACCATAACTTCACCATTTTCACTGGTAACGGAAGACGATGCTAAAAACGTTTTTAAAAATGAGTAAATGAAAACGGGTTAAATATGTGAAAAAATTTATTTTAATAAGAATATGAGTAGGACGCGAACAGTTAAAAATGTCATACTTATTAAATAATTCTTTTACCTATTGCGCATATTTCTTCATACAAAATATATAAAATATAAAACACAGCCATACCAGCTATGCTTATACGAGACACTAAAGACAAAAAAATACACTTCAGAATAATCAATAAAATAAGATTTACATATAAATAACATTAGCATAAATATATATATATATATATATATATATATATATATATATATATATATATATATATATATATATATATATATATATATATATATATATATATATATATATATATATATATATATATATATATATATATATATATATATATATATACATAATGATAATTCTTTTTAGCTATTTCCCTCATTTCCTTCATAAAGTTGTCTAAAGTAAGAAAAAAGATAACTGATTCTAGTTACAGTACAAATAAACAAATTCCTATTAACAATTATCAAATAGCAAAAGCACTGACTTATTTCACTCTCCAATTCTGTGTCTAAACAATAAAAGCACTTAAATGAGAATACATTGAGAATATAAGTTCTTGATCTGGCCTAAGATTATCTACACGATGATAAATCTGGCCACATATTTTAAAACATGAAGGCCCATGATTTATTGGTTGAACTACATTTGCTTTAAAAAAGAGAAAGAAAGACAGGCATTATAATTTTAAATGTGTTTTAAAAATTTTACATTAGCATTACGATCTACATAACTCCCTGTAAATAAATCCTGTAAAGTTTGTGTAAATGGTGAAAGTGGAGGAAATGCCACCTTACCATTATGGCAACATAGAAAAAGTGTTTTATCTGGAAATTTCTTAGCATCACAGTGCTGACAAATTTGATTCATTTCTCCTAAATAATTACAATCTGAAAAAGCATTACTTCTTGCTATAGAATACATTCTTCCTGGTCTAGCAGCATTTTTAACATTTTGTAGATGATTAATTTCATCTTGCCAAGCTCTATCTCTAGCATTACGACGACGATTATTTTCAACCCATCTAACCACCCTTTCAACGTTTGGGTTGAAATTATCTTCAGCTCGTATAACAGTTCTTTTTATATTTTGTAGATGATTAATTTCATCTCGCATAAGTCTGTTTCTTTTATTTCGGCGACGATTATTTTTAACACGCCTTAAAGCATTTACATTATTTTTTAAATGCATAACTTCATCAAGCCTATCATCCATTTCAAAACGTTATTTTCATCAAACATATATTATGAAAAGTAAGACAAATTCATTAAAATTCTTATCTCTTTTTGTACTACTCTAAATTGGACAATAGAATAAATTAATTTATTAGATAATTAAAAAAATTTTGCAAACAAAATTAAAAGACAAATTATCAAAACAAATATAAATATTTTTCCTTGTAGATGCTAAAACAACATATCTATAAAGAGATCAAATATAAAATAAAAAATATATTGCTTTATTAATATATAATAGATTTAATAAATGAAAAATCTAAAAAGAGAAAAAATACTATATTGATCTATCTATTTATCATATATATATATATATATATATATATATATATATATATATATATATATATATATATATATATATATATATATATATATATATATATATATATATATATATATTTAAACAACTTTAAAAAGTATTCTACACAATAGAGTGCTCAATGTTCTTAAAAGAACAGAGCAATTATATATTAGTAGAAAATCACTTAACAAAAATTTTTTTATTTTACACTGTGTTTCATCAACAAAGATTTCTTTTCATTTCTGATGAATCTTTGTTGATGAAACACAGTGTAGAATAGAAAAAATTTTTGTTAAGTGATTTTCTACTAATATATATATATATATATATATATATATATATATATATATATATATATATATATATATATATATATATATATATATATATATATATATATATAATATATATATATATATATGAAAAAAATAACTTACTTTCATCAAAAGTAATAAAACTTTCTTAATTTTATTTGAAACAAATTTAAAATTTCTTTTGTTTTTAAATGATAACATTTTTATTGATCTATTTATAAAAGCAAAAAGAAAACATGAATAAATGTGAAAACAAAAAGAAATCAAATGCAGTTTCCTTACAATATATAGTATATATGATATATAAACCTCAACAATTTCATTGGTTTAACAACTGAATTAAGATTAATCGCAACTCTGGAAACATAAATTTTCTAATAATCTAAATCTAAATAAATAAACACATTAAAAATAGAAATAGAAATGTAAGCAAACGCATACTGCTACTATCTATAGTACCTAAATAAGTGTAAATAAATCTATAGTATCTAAATAAATAAATCAATAATATCCAAATAAATCTATAGTATTACAAAAGACTCTATAAATTTTATATATATAATATACAATAATAGAGTGTGTATATGTATATATATATATATATATATATATATATATATATATATATATATATATATATAATATATATATATATATATATATATATATATATATATATATACTCATATAATATACTCTATAGAGCATCCAAATAAATATACAAATTAAAAAACAAATAAAATATAAGCAAATGCTTACTGCATTTGTTTATTTATATATAAAGTATAAATAAAAAAACTTGCAATATCAAAATTATACTTCCTTCATGAACAAAATTTATTCAATAAATATAGTCATAAAATTCAAATAATATAGTCATAAAATATTTATTGAAATCATTTGAAAAAATGTGGAAAAAAAAATCAAATGCAATTTCTTAATAATATATACATATATAGTATGTTTGATATATAAACCTCTACAATTTACTTCATTGGTTCAACAACTGGATTATGGTTTCTCACAATTCTGGAAACACATTTTTTAATAATCTAAGTCTAAATAAATATAAAAGTTTTCAACATAAATAAATATGTAAGCAAATGCTAACTACCAGTATTAAAAATATATAAACAAACATAATTTCATTACTATGAAATATGTTATGTCAAAATTATATTTATGAACAAAATAAATTTATTCAAGAAAAGATAAAATTTTATTGTAAAGCCAGAAACGTTTGTGTGAAGCCAAAGTAAATAAATAAATGGACAAATTGGAAAGGGAATAAACAAACAAAAAAACGCAAAAAAACATATACAAACGTTTAACAAACAAGCTACAGCATTATCTTCTTATTAAAATGTACAATATAAAAGCTGACACTACAATATAAGCTCAACTTGCCTCGTGAATTTTGAGTAGATTGAAAACTAACAACAGCGCAAGAGTTTATTTTACAGAATTACAGAATCGTAACTAATATCGAACAATGGTAACTATGCGCATTCAACGTTAACTGAAAGAATTATATTAAGATAATCAAATAAAAATGAAAAAATACAAAAATAAAAGACGTGTTTATATAAATTTCTTATTCTTAAAAATATTTTAAAATATTATCAAAAAATTAAAAAAAGCACAAAACATATTGCCTCATCCAAGTGGAAAATCTGAAACTTCAATATTAGATTTGCCCCTTGTCTTGATAATTTCTAATTGCTAAAATTACGTTATCTGCTTCTGATAGACGAGGCTTTTTTCGTAAATCGTAAAAGCCACAATTTTTTTTTCGTATGTGACGTTATTTTGTGCAAAAAAATAGAACAACAAACTATAATACAGATTTTATTTAAATTTTAAAAAAAAACTCTTTCTATTAAAATCATAATATATAGTTTATATATATATTAAAGATATATAAAATATATTTTTATGGGATATATTCTAATAAAGACAAAAATTATATATTTATGTCTCTTCCAGTTTTATATATTTTTATGCAATTTTATGCAACATAAATGCAAAAGATAAATGCTAAAGGAAACTTGACGCTTTAAGGTTTATTTTGCCACTAACTGAAGTCAATGCGCAAATTTTTTTTCCTTAACTTTTAGATTAAGCCTTTAGTAGCTGAGGTTATTATTCTTTAGTTTTTAGTTATAATCATAAGTATGAATTTTTTTTTATGACTATGTTTTAGTGGTCTACGATCTTCTAAGTTCCATTTGTATAGCGTTACGTACAAACGTCTGTAAGTGTAAACGTCTTTAGCATATGTTGAGTTTTCAGGCATTATATAGAGATAATCGCGTATTATATATATATATATATATATATATATATATATATATATATATATATATATATATATATATATATATATATATATATATATATATATATATATATATATAAGTAAAATAAAAAAACTTTAAAATTTTAAATTTTAGAAATTTTTTTTGCTATATTATTATTTTTTTGCTATAAATATATAAAAAAGGTTTAAAAAAATTTCAAAATATATTACGCTGAGTAGAGGTCCAAAACAAAACTAATGATAGGGTACTTAACCACTGAGCTATCAATGAAATGCATTTAGCAAAAAAACAAACCTAGTTATGTCTCTCATAAGCTCTACGAATGCGGAAAAGGTGCACAGGTCAAGTTTTTTGGTCTTGAATATTTTTTTTCAGAAAAAATTATATTAATAAAAAATATTGAAGTAAATAAGGAATAGGTATATAAATAATCAGTGTAGAATATATATGTATAGAAATGGTAGGTTTGGTAAAGTCCCGTATTTTACGGATCTGTTTGTTTGGAATATTTAATAATAATTCAACTGGCTGCCACCACAAATAAAGCCTTTTGATTTTATTTTTTCTGATGTTTCTAAACTTATTTTGATTAAAGTAGCTTGTTTTCTGTGCCTCGACATACGACATGCTACTTCAGCAGCGGTGGTCAACTCAGTTGCACTTTGCGATTTTACTAAGTCTTCAACCTTCCGTTTTTTTGTTTTGAAGGACGAGTCGTCAAAGTTTTTTTCGGCTATTTTTGAAATCCTCCAGATGATGAAAAGGAAATCGCTGATAAATGCTTATTTCAAATTCTACATCTGCTCTCTTTAACCAACATTTATTTTTGTTTAAAAAACGGTCCACCATCATATGTGCTGCAGACCGTTTTACTACGAATTTTGATACCAAACATGACATTTTTAACTGCAAAGACCTCTCTGAATCTTTAGTTACATTAGTTACAACAGTAACACAAAATCTTTGTAGAATAAAAACCAATATACGAGAATTTCATTTTTCTTATTTATGATTCCGTCATACTTCCAATAACTCCATTTTTGGAAAACAGCGCACGCAATCTAAAGATAATATAATTTCTAAAAAATGTGGATTGATGTGGTGAAAAGTTTTACATCGTTATACACCTTAGGACTTTAGCAATACACTGTTAAAAAATTAGCTTGTATACATGAAAATACAAAAAGTTTAAAAATAAAATAAAATTAAAAATAAAAAAAGACTTTTTTAAACCATATGCTAATACAAATTGATTCTCTTTTGAATAAAATATTTAATTTAATTAAATAGTACTTACCCACTAAACTAATATCCATTACTGCAATAAAATGATTTCTTTTTTAAAATTTTGTTAAATGGTTTCACAAACGCTGTGAATTTGTCACTAAATTTTTTTTAAAATGAAATTACATTTTAAAGTCTTTTTAATCGCTTATTACAAACTGCTCTGAAATGTTTTTATTTATTAAAACTGCAAATTATTACAAATGCCGGATTGTGAAAATACTATAAATTATTTCTTAAATTGCCTTTCGTTTACCTAGCTTGTAAAAAACAAAAAAATATGCGGCGTCAATTTAAATCTCACACTGAGGACGTTATGGATTAAAAATACAATTAAATACTATGTAATAAATGTTATTATAAATGAAACTTCGTCCTCAAATTTAGAACACCCGGACTCATAGTTTATTACTAAATGTTATGAAAAATTTTGATAATTAAGTCTATATAGACAGTTTATATAGACATAGTGTCTATCTATTTATTGCAACTATTAAATACCTCTAGAAATCGCGGCTGTTTTTTTGATGTTCAACTAATATCTTTGCTCGTAGGGGGCTGTAAACTTTACATATTCATTCCTTTTGAACCCTTCAAATTACTTGACAAACTTTGAAATGTAATGTAAAATATAGTAAATCTAGTTTAAATTAGAAATAATAAAAAGAATTATTTTACTTTAAATTGAGATAATGGGAAAAAGAGCACTAGGGAGATCTATTAAAAAATATTATAGGGGTTTTTATTGTTCCCAGGATTCAGTCACAGCAATATTTACAAAGCATTCTCATTGATATACAAATGCACATTCCTTTTCTTTCTCAAATATTTAAAAAAGCAGCCGTGAATCCTAACTCCATGTAAAGCCGGTTTATATAGAATAAAATAATTTAAAACAATTTAAGTCGAAAAATCTGAAAAAAAATTATGCATATAAAATCAGTTTTTTTTTTTTTTTCCTTTCTCAGAGAATCAGTAGTTTACTATTGTTTATATATAATATATATGGTGTATTTATACATAATTTGTATATAAATGTATTATATAAACGCTTTTAATTTAATAGCTTTTGAGTTATTTGCAAAAAATATTTATTCTTGGCTTAACAAGACTTTTCTCGTGTTGTTTAAAAGGCAAAACTGGAACTGATAAATTTTTTCAACTTTCCCTAAAATCCATTAAAAAGATAGTTAAAAATAGCATCGTTAATATCAACATTAATATTAAAAATAATTTAATTTTAATTAATTGCATTCTCTCTTAAGTTTAGTTTTAAGTTTGAGTTAGGCATTATCAAATCCCCATTATTACCGTTCACTCTACCAAGTACGCCATATGTACATATAGTGTGCGTATCTGTATTTGTGTGCGTCACTTATAAAGAGTTATGCAAGTATGTTAGCTTATAATTTTAGTTGTAATACGGTAACTTCAAGTTTCTATGTATTGTATTGCTTAGCTAATATTATCTCATTAAATTCAAAACAACACGACAACGTTTTTATGATAGCGAAATTTTACAAAATCAAAGCTGTCATTTACATCAAAGAAAATGACAAAAACTAAAGAGTATTTACCTCCTGTAACTTGATAAGGTTGTTGCAGGGTTAAACATTGTAAAAGTAAAAACAACTACGACGTAACGTGCTTTTAGTTTAAATAATGCTCGCTTTTAAGTTATTTTACGTCAGATTTTTTAAAAGCACACATTCAATTATATTTACATTACAGAAACATTAAAAAGAAATGATTGAAAAAAAACTTTTATTTAAATACTTGATTATTTTTATAAAAATGTAAAACATCCAAAATATAAAGGGCTTTAATTTAAAATCCATTTAAAACTTATGATTTTGGTAAAGAGGAAATGATTTTTATTAAAAGCCAATAAATTTCTTTGACCAGAGATATATTTTTTCAACGGGACACTTTTTTTGTTACAATTCTCAAATCGCATAAATTGTACTTTAAAAAGTTTATTTTTATTTAGAGGCTCATTGCACAAGACTAACATAAATCTGTCACAAATGATTACAATTCTATGAACTTTAATGAATTTTAATACGGAAAATTTATATATTTCTAAATAACAAAAAATTATACGAAAAATCTCATTCACAAAACAAGAGATTGATCTGTCTCTGCTGTGTCTACTCGTTTTTAAACACAAATGATTAAAGAACTTGTAAACTCTTAATTAAATTTTTAAATGAATTTTATTCGACTGGAATATTTGAAGGTGTCAAACAAGCCAGCGCTTTCTCGTGTGCTGGCATTATATTTTAAACGGAGAAGACTGGTAAGATGTTTGCGCTAGGTAAGATGTTTGGGATGAATATTTTAAATAGTGGTTTAAAAATTTTTTGAAAAATTGTATTTTTATTAATTTTTACTTAAAAATTGATAAATGATTTTTTTAGTTGATAAATGATTTTTTTTGTAAACATCTAATACATTCAGCTTGTTGAACAATGGTTTTGAATGAGAGAGAGTGTGTGTTTGTTAATAACCTAATTGCATGTTTTTCTTTGTTTAATGGTTTTTTTTTGTCTCAGTTACATTAGTTCTGCACCGTGGACAATACTTGCCTAACGAAGATGAGAATGAAGATATGAGCAATAAATGTGCTTTAAATATAGTTGATCTAAGATTTTGCTTAGTAGAGTAAACCGATATATTAGGAAATTTTGTTTTAAGTCATATGTGATCTTTCAAAGTTATGCTTCCATCAAGCATTACATCAAAAATTTGCATTTAACAATCTCTTTTTACAATATAATAATAAGTTTAGGAAAGGTTAGAACAATTCTGTTTTCTTTATGAAGTTAATGAAAAAAAAAATTTTGTCTTAAATAAATAGACAGTTCAAAGGATAACCAGGAAAAATGGAGACAAACATTTTTAATCATTTTTTATTAAACCAACAAAAATTAAGTAAAACAACGATGAATAATAACAGCATGGACCTTCCGCAATAATATAATCAGCCGGTTTTGAAGTGGCCTTCTCCCGCGGCAATACATAAGCCCAAACGCGTCTTGAAATTTTCAGCCATGGCTGCAGGTCTTCTCGCAATAATCAGTCCCATTCCCGGCAAACCAATTGCTTCAGCGACTCCAAACTTATGTGGCGTATAGCACAGGCCCTGGCGTCCAAAATTGACCACAAGGTGTAATCCATCGGGTTGAGATCCGGCGAGTAGGGCGGCCATTCCGAAGACGTGATGAAGTCTTGGAAATGGGTCCGACACCAGTATTGAGTCGTTTTTGCCTTGTGAGCAGAGGCAGAGTCATGTTAGAACGTCCAGTTCACATTGTCGAAGTGTAACTGTGCCCATGGAAGTACCACAGTCTCGAGAATGTTGCGTCGGTAGACTTCTTGGTTGATTTGGACTCCTTGATCCACAAAAACGAGGGGAGTTTTACCACTAGCGCAGATTCCGCCCCAGACCATAACGAACTGCGGATTTTGGCAGTTTTTGACAATGGCCGACGTGCCGGGAGCCTCAGAGGACCAGGTCTTGTTGTTTTGGTGATTGTGCGCCTGCTCGACTGTGAACAGCTTCTCGTCCGTGAACAGGATGCGCTCTCATTGCTGAGCAGCGGTCCGACGCTTGAGTTAGCAACATCTCTAGAGTCGCACGCGTTTGTTTTTATTGGTGAGCAATTGAATTTTTTGGAGCTTGTAAGGCATAAGGTTAAGCTCCCTTTTTACCATTTGTCGCTTCATTCACGTTTCATTCCAGTTTCACGGGCGATTTTTTGCATGGAGACCCTCAAATTTTGCTAGATTCGCATCCTGATGATCTGGCGGTTGACGGGCGTGTTGATGGTGTGTCTTCTACCACTTCCTGGACGGCGACCATCGTGGCCGAGCTCTTTGAAACAATTAACGGCCTTGGACACAGTTTGCCTAGGTATATTAGGCACAGCGAACAATATCACATTGACGTATTGCTTTACGAAACAACTCCAAAATTGCTCTACGTTTATTTGACATTCTAAAAATATAATATATTTTAAAGATATCAAACTAAGAACATATATATACTAAACATAAAAACATGGAGAATCCCAAAACCAATTAAACTAATTGGGTACCATAAAAAACTTTATTATCAGGACATATTAAATTTTGTCTCCGTTTTTTCTGGTCACCCTGTTTTTGCACTTAAACATTCAGTCATAAAAGTTCAATGTTGACTGTTTTTAATAACGCTTTTATCACTATGGGAACAATATAAATTTCTAATATCAGCAACAAAGGTAGAACCTAGAATATTAAAACAGTTGCTTAAATCATTCATATATATTAAAAATGAACGTG
>NC_088920.1:9550000-9622500 GCF_038396675.1 Hydra vulgaris
TATTTTGATTGGATACTTTAACAAATTCAAACCACAACAAACTGAGCTTACTACAAACTATAGAAATAAACTCATCTTAAAAAAATAAAATTTATAATAAAATATTAACTTCAAATTTATGATTAAATTTCATCATGCCGGCAGTCCTGATCGTTCCGCTGACGGATTGCTGCAGTAGCTTCCCAACATAAAAATTGAGTCTTTCTACGGTATGAAACTTGACTAAAACGTAGTCGCCAGGCTAAGGATCTTTATCATCAATAAGTTAAAGATTTTATGTTTTCTATACTTTAATTCGTTTTTTTGAATGTTTTTAACCTCACTTAAGACAAAAGGTCACTACAGTCAGAGAGGCTTTATGGTGGAGAAAACCCACTCTCAATTCTTTGACTTCGATATATAACTCTTCAACTCTGAAATGCGCGGAGAAACAAGTTTATATTCAAATTTTCTTAAGTTTTCATGAGGTATTTTTTTTTGGGAAAATTTATCCTTGAGAGATTATTTTAGTTGAATTGTTTTTAGGAGGTTTTATTTTCCAGGGGATTATTAACCAGAACTCTTATAAATATGATGTTTATAAAATTTTAAAAATTTTCTTTGTCATAATCAAGCATATTACAAATAAAATCCTTCTTAAATAAACATGTTTGCCTCAAAAAAAATAAAATTAATGTTTTTTTTTTATCAAAAACTTTGAAATTGCCTGACCTATACAAACATGCACAATGACCTCTTTTGTGGCTTGATTTTTAACGTTAAACAATTCACAATTCTTTCTTATTACCAAAAATTTGGTGGGCGGATATTTTATTTAAAATTTTTTAAATTTTACAAAATTAGATTTTGAGAGCATCTAATATTTAGATAAAAAATGGAGAATAAAAGAATGTTAATACCAGCCGTTAAGTATAAAAAAAAAAGAACTATAACAAAAAGTTTTGTTATTCATTATTTTTGCAATCATTTAAAGAAAGTTCTTGTTTTAATTTTGCTAGATAGTAACCTCAAAAAATTTGTTTAGGTTTTACTTAATTATTTTAATATTCCTTATTTGCTTGTATTAGGTTTCAAAGGAGAGTTTTAGCTTTTTGTTTAAAGCAATTTTAACATGATTATGTATATATATATATATATATATATATATATATATATATATATATATATATATATATATATATATATATATATATATATATATATATATATATATATATATATATATATATATATATATGTATTTATATATATATATAATATATATATATATATATATATATATATATATATATATATATATATATATATATATATATATATATATACATAGAGTTAACATGTTAAAAAACATGTATTAATAAAGGATCAGGTGTAAAAAAAATTTTTTCATATAAAAAAACTGTTACAATTAAGAATAGGGTTACAATACTGATTTTTTTGTTCTCTGAAAGTAGGGTAGTTCTTTTTCACGAAATTCTCAAACGTCATGTCTGGGTAAAATTCTTTTCCAATCGTGATGTAGTGATTATAAATATCGAGTTCTTCAACGAATGGTTTGTTAAATTTTGTAGACATTTCCAAGACAAAAAGTGCTTCTTCTGTTGACAAAACAATTTTTTTTCTCACCATACAATTAGAATTTCCACTCATTGTATTAGTTAGCTAAAAAAAACAAAAAAATTTATTCGTACAAATATTTACAATTTAACTCGAATGGGGGGGGGGGGGGGCGGCAAATTTCCAAAATTTAAAAAAAACCATAATTGTTTCTATTCGGGGTGGAGTTGTTTTGCGGTATTATTTATAATTTCTTTAATCATTTTAATCTAAGATATTATAAAAAAATACTAAATATTTTGTATATATAAAAATAGAAATATATACAAAATAAACAAAATAAACAAAAATAAAGAAAGGCTATAAAAAATTTATTTCTATAAAATATATACAAAAAAATATACTAAAAAAAAATCATAAAATTTTGCTCTCTGTATAATGCGTTTCTAAAAAAAATATTTATTTTATTAATAAAAAGCAGTAAAGTTAAAACTTACGTGGCGAGTCTAGCTTTTGCTTTTTTTTTAGAGTTTCGATTAAATTGTGAACGACCTCTCGTTGTTTATCTAAAAGAAAAAAAATAGGATGGTTATAAAGTTATTAATAATATTACAATTTTTAAAAAAACAAAAAATTACCAAATGCAGCATTATAAGGCTGGACAAGAGCAAACGGAATTTTTTTTTATCGTTTACGATAAATAATTTAAAGACGTTTTTCTTTTCCAAAGGATATAATGTTTTATCTATTCTTATATTTTCCATTTTTTTACTAAAAAAATGTGAGTTGTTTTATATAAAAAAAACCATGTTGTTTTTTGTAATAAATAAAAATAGTTATAAATAAAAAATATCATTTTTTTTATAAAAATGTCTAAAATAAGGTATACTCCTATATCGTTAAACACTGTCAATATGGCACGTACAAAAACAACAGTTCCTAGAACAAAAAAAGCAGTTTAAACACAAACGAGTACAAAAAAAGAGTTCAACATCGACACAGACTGAAAGTCAGTACTTACCGAGCAATTGTAAAAGAATATTATCTTGTTTACGAAGAACAAATAACAGATATAAAGATAATAAAACAAACCGTAAACTTGGAAGAGTTGGTAAAAGAATAAAACGCTGGTTTCATACTGCTGAATCATATGTCGATATTAAACATCAATTAAAAGAAGCAAACATAAGACGAAAAATTAGAAATAAATAAACTATTTTATAATTTATTATACATTTGAACAAATTATTTTCAAAAAAACTCATTTCTCCGTTTATTGTCGTATCTTTTTCAATTTTTATTACTTTTTTTTTAAAAAAAAAAATAAAAAACTCTTAAAAAAATAACTTTAAGATGTTTTTATAATAAAAACAATATAAAACAACTTACTTTTTGTTTTGTTCTTTTTGTTCGATCTAAAAATCGATTTGATGTTCGTTGTCTTGTTCGATCTAAAAATCGATTTGATGTTCGTTGTCTTTTTCGTTTCTGACAACGTTTTTTTCATTGAAAAGTCCTTCGTGTATTTCCACATCATCTTCAATGAGGATAGGCTCGTCTTTAAATTCTAACGAATCCTCCATTTTTTCTTGTTTGTTCTTAGATATAATTTGCTTTTTTACTAAGCGCGTTCTGGCAATTTGATTTTGTTACCAAAAAACATGCTTTTTATGTAAAAAATTTAATCTCTACATATTAACGCGAAATAAAAGCTAAAGTGATGCAACTTTATGCAGTGAAAAGAAATGCTGTGTCATGTTAGTTAAATTTAGAAAGTTTTAATACCGCTTTTATGAACAAGATTAAAGAGATTAAAAATACGGAGTAAACAACTTTTTAAAAACTCTGTGAAGAAAAATCTGTGCGTAAAGTGTTAAAATAACAATTTAAATAAATTCAAAACTCCATGAACCATCACGTCGACGTAGCATAGTGCATTCGCATTCCGCACTATGTTTCAAACGCCATGACATTTACCCGCCGTGGGTTCAAATCTCGCTTAAGGCATATCATATCATTCTATGTTAAAACAGGGGGCTAACACCGCTTACTGATGTAATGTCTAGAAAGATTAGAAAGTTCAATGTTAACGCAGGGGGTATACGTTCACTGATATGAGGGGACGTGTACTCACTGATGTAATGTGGAGTGTGTGAGAACGAGTGAGCAAAGGAGTGTGTGAGTAAGCAGGGTAAGGAAAATCAGGCAGGACTAAGTAAGTTAAGTAAGGACTAAGTAAGGACTAAGTAAGTAAGTAAGAAAATACGGCCGTATAAAAAATAAACACTATAAGAAAAACTTAAGTAAGTAGGCCTACTAAGAATAAGTAAGGTAGTGTCAGGGTGACACCATGTTTTTTATCTTGTAAAAAAGATATAAAAAAAGTTAAAGTCAAAAAAAAGTTAAAGTCACAAAAAAAGTTAAAGTCAAAAGTTAAAGTCAAAAGTTAAAGTCAAAAGTTAAAGTCAAAAGTTAAAGTCAAAAGTTAAAGTCAAAAGTTAAAGTCAAAAGTTAAAGTCAAAAGTTAAAGTCAAAAGTTAAAGTCAAAAGTTAAAGTCAAAAGTTAAAGTCAAAAGTTAAAGTCAAAAGTTAAAGTCAAAAGTTAAAGTCAAAAGTTAAAGTCAAAATGGCTGCAGATGATGTTGATTTTTCCCGTATGATTGTAAGACGGAATTTGTTTTCAAGACCTACATATAAAAGTAATTTAAGACCCAAATATTCATCTAAATTACCCAAATATACTGTAGATGGAAAATGGCCTTTTCATAGGGATGCTTTTTTTGAATTTTTTGATAGGACCTCGTTTGACGAAAACGAGTTAACGGATCCCAATAATACAGAACTAAGGGCTCTAAGACGTAGAAGAGCTAAGAAAAAAAAAAAAATAAAGCGTCAATTTTGTAGAAAAGCACTGAAAAACAAAAAGCAAGTATATAAATAAGAAACAAAATCGCGAGATGAATCGAGTAGGAAAACCAATATATCGTTTGGTTTTAACGAAAGTGGATCGCAATAAACAAAGAAATGAAATATTATAAAAAAAGATATTATTGTAAAAAAACAAAAAGAGGAAGAAAAAAACGCGGAAGAGGACCTGTAGCAGATCTTTATGGTAAATTACCGTATGGAAAAATATGGAAATCTATTGCACAATTAGGTGGTCATTGAAAAAAAAAGGAAACCGTTAAAATTGTAGAAAAAAAACTGTTGTGTTATCGAAAAACCAAAAAAAACTAACACTATAAATAATAAAAAGTTTTGCGTTAAACAAAGACATATTTATTTAAAAAATGAGACATAAAAGGCATAGAGGTCATAGGACTGCTAAAAGATATATTTTTGTTCACCGAAAATCAAGACCTCATCCTAGATCTCATTATTCTTTAATTGGTAAAGGGCGAAAACGTATACATAGGAAGCGTGGTAAAGGTTTCCTTGGTAACCTGTTAGGAGGTATTCCCTTAGTTGGCGATTTATTTAAAACTATAATTAATTCGGATTAAAAAACATATAATAAAAGGCTCAACTCTGCAAAAACGTTTATTTACAAAAAAAATGAATTCAAAAGTGTGTAAACATACAAAAAGAAAGACGCATATAAAAAAGTATTGTGAAAAATGTTTTGTCCAAAAATTTCGACAACACGTGCAAGAAATTTTAAAAGAATATCAATGGTTGTTAAAAGATATGAAAAAACAAAACAATAAGTTAAAAAATTTACGAACAGATACTAGTGCGTTTGGCGATTACATTCTGACTTATGAATACGAAAACGGCATTGTTGAAATCACAAGCGGTGATAAAGAAAACGGACACTTGAAAACATCCACGTTTTTTGGCGGATTTGTTTTGGATTTTGACATTGTAAATAAATTGTATTGTATATCTCATATAAACGACGGTGTGTTTTATGTCGGTAATAAAATACCGAAAATATATTGATAAAAAAAATATTTAATAGTGTTTTTTCTGTTGTTTTTTTTAAAAAAAAAACTATAAATTTGGTTTTTTTTGAAATAAAAAAATTCATTTGAAGAAAAAAAATCATTGAAAAAAAAATGGAGTTTAAAACTTGTTTAAACGAATTTTATAAATCTGTTATGAATGTAGAAGCTTCCAAGTTTGAAGCAAATGATAGTTTAAAACAAGTGCAAGGTAATTTCAAATTAGTATTTTGTTTGGATGGACTAGCTGAAATTAAAGTAACGCGCTCTAACGAAAACGCTCATATTGATTTTATTTATGATAAAATCAACCACGAATTTGAAATGCTATATTAAGACTTTGTTGATGTTATTAGAGAGTCATTTAACATTTGGCTACTCGAAGAAGCAGACATAAAAAATGAGTTTTGAAATTTATGCAGAGATTTGTTATCCGTTTCCACAATTAGAAGATTTTTATATTTCGCAATTTAAAGCGAATAGTAAAGCAAAGCGAGAATTTTTCTTGTCACATTGTTTAAAACAGGGACAAATTATTAAAGTAACTCGTTCATTGATAAACTCAATATTGTGTTTATATATGAAGATGGAAAAGAACATTCTTTTGAAATTCCTTTGAAAAATTTTTTAATTTATGTTATCAATTCTCAAGAATGGTTTATCAACGAAAAAGGCAGAAGAGACATTATAGATCTAAGCGAAGAAGATCTAAGTTGCGTAAGCGAGAAAGAGTCAAACGAGGAAGAGGATTAGCTGATTTTATAACCCCTCAAAATGTAACCAACGCATTGCAAGTGGGTTCGCTTTTATACAATATAAAAAAAGCGTGGAAAGGCAAAAAATCAAAAACTGCTCCAGTTCCTGTTGTTACAAAACCCGCCAAACCTTATCTGCCTCCGGATAAAGTGTTTGAAGTATATTAAAGAAACAGTTGTAAAAAAATTATATTATATCATCTAAGAATAAATATATACAAATAAAACAGTGTTTTGTTTTTCTTCTTCTTTTTTCTTTTTATAACGTTTGATGGTGATTTTTTTTTCCCTTGCAAGTCAAGCAACACGTCTTGTGAAGATGTATTTTAGCGCTTCTTTTTGTCATTGCGTTATAAATCCACACTTCTTTGTTTAGCAGGTGTATACTACAGTCTTTTAATAATGCGTTATTTTTTTTCTTTTAAAACTAGGAAAAAAGTTCGCCATAACCATTACAAGTAACACATTTTTCATCTACAACTTCTTCAAGTAGTGTGTGTGCTGTTCTCTTCATGTTGGATTATATTAAATTCAGAGCAATCTGCCTTTTTATTTCTTTTTAGTCATGACATCATCAATAGGTACATCTAAAAATTGAATGGCAGTCTTTAATCGTGTGTAACTGTTTGCATAAATCCTATCCATTTCAGTTTGGATCATGTAATAAAAATTTTCATCGTTCATCACAGATGGAATAGCTTGAATATCTAATAGCGATAATTTGTCCCACGTAGCTTCATAATTTGTTCTTAAGAATCCTGCATTTTTTAAAAATCTTTTAATAGCATTTTGAGCCAATATTTGTTTTTCATAAATATTATAATGCAAAGGAATTTTTTTTGTTTTCATAGACAATAGATCGCGTTCCAGATTTTCCTTTTTTCTCATATATAAATGCAATTGCATGTCTTTTTCAAACAGTTATTTGGCAGTGTTATCAAGGTGTTGAAAGAGTTCTTGTTTAATAAATTGGAAAAATGAATAGAGATTTAGTTGAATTAGTACAGAGGCATGAAGCGTTGTCACTTCGTGAAAATAATGATTTAACAGTCTGCACAACGAAGGTAAATATATTTGATCAGTATATAATACATTTTCACGCGAAAGACTAGAGCTACAAAATAAGCGGCAAATGCTCCACATAAACTACTATCATTCCATTGAAAAGGAAATTTATTGTATGAAAAAAATACGTTTTGATTGCCACTAATTTTGCAATATTTTAGAGTAAATTTGGTAAACCAATAAAATTCGTGATTTTCTGCTGTCCATTCTGTAGAAAATGATTTGATTGTCGTATATAAGAATTAATTTCAATTTCGTTGTAGTTGATGTTAATAGTGTTGATTTGTATATTGCTATTAACTTCTTTTACTGCTTCAAACAAATATTTATTAAATCTTAAATGTTTTGGAATTTGTTGCAATCCACTTTCTTCTCCTAAACTATCAAAACAAAAAAAATGACCCTTGTCTATTTTCATCAACACTCTCCAATGTTGACCTGCTTCTTTTGTGGTTTCATTGTTGTAAATGTAAAGGAGCCATTTTTTTTCATTGATGAATAATATGAATATGAGTTTTTGTTTGACTTAGCTCGTCAAAGCATATACTCCTATAAAATAATTTTTAAATTCTGAATTTTTAAAAAAACGAGACAAAGATTCATCAGTAGCCATTTTATTCTTCTTTTTCTAAATTAAAAAAACTCGTAATAAATAGTGTTACAATAGCATGTAATATATTAACAAATAAAGTTTTTTTATCGCTGGTTCCTTCCTTTATAATTCCTTCAATGTTTCTTTTAACAGATTTCTTTTTTAAAGCTCCATCTAGTTTTTCTATCAAAGAAGAGACGGTAGGTACTACTTTTGTAGTAAACGTATCCACAAAACCGTCAGTTTGATCACCATCTGTTTGTTCCATAGTAGGTTTGATATCTCTGTCTAGTAGCAAAAGAGTAAACTTGGCTTTATAAAGTTCGGCTATATAGTTGTCACCGAGTTGTTCTTTCAAATCATCAAAGTGGTTGAGATGAATAGGCAAGTTGAGGATTTTCGAGTAAATTATTAAATTGACTGTTTTTAAAACATTTTTCGATACTGTAAGAATTTAATGTTATCCTTTTAGAATCGAGTACATTTTGTAAAAAATCAAATGATTTTTTTATCTGTAAAATGTTCTTCTTCTACGCAATCGGATGAAGGTCAAGAATTTCCAGACTTGTGTTCATAATGTTTGTATCTTTTAGACACTTCATCAAGCGCGCACACTGCTCAATTGTTGTGAATTTTTTTAATGACGCTATCAACGCGATTCATTTTTTAATAAAAAAAAAATGTAAAAAGTTTTTTAAAAATTGATTTTTTATACTTAATTATTCATTTTATTAAAAGAATACGCTTCTTTTTTTAATGAAAAGCATTTTTTTTAGTTGTTGTTGTTAGATATTGAGTACATTAGCAACAATAATAATCATCCTTGGAGAAGACATTGTATTCGAGAATTAAGTTTAAGATCGCTTAACGATAAAAAATATTATCACGTTCAAGTCATACCGTGTATAATATTAGAAGAATTACCTGAAAAATACAAAAAAACGTATTATTATTGTCTAAATAATATTCATGACTTAACATATTATCCTACTTTTAAATATACTGGAGAGGTTATATTTTGCAGTTCAGTAATCCCATATTTGAAAGAACAATTTTATAAATATGAATTTAATTTAGTTTTTTATAAAGGTGGTCATATTGAGAAAGATGTTTTGGAAACTATAAAAAACAATAACATTTACACTTTTGATTTATCACATTTTTTGTTTCCTAAAATCACCAAACTACCCGTTTACGCAAACAACGAAGATTTGTGTTTGGAACATTTTCAGTACAGTATTTATAAAGAACATTCATACAAACATTGCGCCAAATACGAAACGTTTATGTTTTCAATGTATTTAGAAGATTTTGTGAATGGATTCATAAATAACAGATGTGTTGATCGATATACTAAGTTGTGTGTGAAAAAATATGCAAATTTAATTTCGCTTATAAAGGAAAACATGTGCTGTATAAAAGTTTTAAATAAAGACACTTGCGAATGTTTCAATAATATATTTAAAATAAACAATCTTATATATCAACTTTTTGATATGGAAAAAAATTAAAAAAATATAAAAAATTGTCTTGTTTATAATCCTACTTTCGCAGTCACATAAGATTTGGTATAATTAGTGTTTTTGTGAATAGGTTGTTTTGATACTATTTCGTTAGTATTGTATTTATAAACATCGTCCTCTTTTCAGTATAATACCATCGAAATGTTAAAATTTCTTTTAAAGATAAAAAACCATTGAGCTGTAGGGAACATTTCTATTAAACTTTTTTCGTAAAAATTGCTGCGTTCAAAGGCTTCAAAAATGTAAACTGTATCTCCTTCTTGATATACTTTTTTTTCTATAAAATATTCATAAATAGGAGCAGGTGTATAAATGGTGTAATAAGCATTATGAAAAACTTTATCGTTGAACGAAAAGCAAGGCGGTTGCTCCATGCAAGCCGGATAAACGTTTTTTATTATTTTACAATTTTTCTTCAAGTTATCATACTCCCATTTGTTAGATAGATAAGGAAACAAAAAATAATACTTTAAAGACTGTTTAAGTTTGCTTTACCATGAAGTGCATTGCTTTTCCATGTTTTTTGATTTGCAATAAAGTTTATATACTTTTATAAACTCTTCTAGTTTTTTTTTTAGTTCTTCGTGTTGTTTTTCTACTGCTGTTTTGGTTATATTTAAAAAATCATCGTTTATCATGCGACATACTTCAAGCATGCTCGTTCTCCATGAAGGTGATTGTTCTGCAAAATTCATATAACGACGAGAAGGTTTTTCAAACAAATGAAGACCGTTTTCATAGTCTTTAGCTATAAATATATAATACAAATCCTTGTATTTTTCTTCTTCCAAGTTCAACTCCAAGTTAAAATTTTTTAAATAAGTAAATATAATTTCTTGCCATTCTTCATACGTGTTATTTAAATAGTGAAATTCAAACAACATAGGATGTAATTCATTCTCTGGATAAAAAAGTTGAACAGCTTTGATGAGACTTTCGTCGAGTTGTTTGCTAGTCATTTTCTCTTTCAAAAATGAACTAGAATTTTTTTTTTACCCTTTATGTAGGAAATAGAGATAAGAAAAAAAACAAGTTTTTTATTAATAAAACAGATTTTTTTAATTCAATTAAAAAAATTACAAAAAAAAATTATTCTTCGTCTTCTTCTGGTACTTCTGGTACTTCTGGTTCGATTTTGGCCTTTTTAGCTTCGCTTTCAGCAAACTCACCAGAAGCTTTCTTCAAATTTTGATTATAATTTCTAGGAACACCATTTTTAATCATCGTGTTCACGATAGAAAGTTAGTAAAAAAAATGATTTATTTTTAAATATGTGGATAGATACTGAGTTTAATACTGGTGTACCTTTTTTACTTTATATTAATGAACTTTTTAATAGAGCATTAAACGAAAACGATTTAGAACAATTTGAAGTTTATTATTATTGGTTTGGTCATTGTGAACTTCGTGAAAAAATATATTTGTTTTGTTTTAATTGTTTCTTTTGTAAATTAAGTTTTTGTAAAAATTGTATTGTTACTCATAAGGAAAAAAGAGAACATGTAGTTTATTCTTTAGAAAAAAAGCACAATGTATGTATTTAAATTTTTTTTAGATGATTAAAATAAGAGAGAGTCAAGAATGGTTTTTTTATGAAACAAAAGAGAGTGCTTGTTTTGATCTAAGAAGCACAAAGGATTATATACTTCTACCACAACAACGTATTTTAGTAAATACTTGAGTGTATATCGATGAAATAAATTCTAATTTAGCAGGACATGTGTATTCAAAATCAGGTATAGCTTACAAATATGGTGTAGTAGTGTTGAATGCTCCAGGAATAATAGACGCAGATTATGGAGACGAAATTAAAGTCTTATTGATGAATTTTTCCGAAGAAATTTATATTATTAAACGTGGAGATGCTGTTGCTCAGATGGGATTTGTAAAAATGTTTAAAGCTATAAAAACTATAATAGAAATAGATGGATGTTTTGTCGTGAAGTGAAAATGTCAATGATTAAAGACGTAGAAAGAAAGGGTGATTTTGGTTCCACTGGAAAATAGATTTTTTTGTAATATTTTTTTATAAATTTTTTTATTTTTTTAGATTAGTAAAATATTATGGCTGGCAGACCTTCATTTACCATTTAACACCGATAATCCGAATATTTTATTCAATGGTTTATATAATGACAAAATAACGAATTTAGATTTTCGACTATCCATTTTAGAAGAAATGCACAATAATAATGGACATGGTTCTAAAATATGAATTTTTGAAAATTTTAAAGAGCAAATAAAAGATGAAAGCAAGGCTTATTATAGTGTACCCTTTTGTTTTAAAAATTATCAATTTTTAATGATAATGAGTATCAATATGAAATGCGATACTCATGAGGAAGAAGAAATTGGATTGTATATAATGATGCGTTCTACACCTTATGATGCTATATTAAAATGGCCTTTTATAAATCACGTCGTTACATTTAAATTATGTGGTCCTAATGGCAAACAAATGAAAAAAATTTTATTACTGAAAAAAATGTGTCTTTTCAACGACCAGTCAAAGATCAAGAAAATGTCAATTATGGATATTGTAACTTTATAAAAAAAGCAGAGATTAACGAATATTTAATTGAAAATAATTTGTCAAAATATCAAATGTAAAATTAAATAATTTTTTAAAAATGTTTTTGCTACATTTGTTGTATATTTTTTTTAGAAAATTAATAAAAAAATGGATTATTGGCCTAAAAACGTGGTTGGGATACTATTTTACAACACGATGAAGAACAATATGTTCGTTTATCAAGAATAGCGGGTTATGTTAACAACCGTCAAACAAACTCATTTAGTAATGTGCTTAAAGATGTTAATGCTATAAAGAGTTCTTTTATGCAATCAATTCAAGTTATGTCTATAAATAAACTAGAATGCTATTTGGATATTTTTTTTAAAATTCAGCTTGATTGTGGTAGTAGAGAAAAATTATATATGGATTCTATAGAAAATATTGTGATTGACGGTATGAATGAAATGGAAAAGAATAGTTGTATTTATAATTATATATTGAGTTTACAAGCTATTGCAGAAAACTTTTCAGAATTGTTAACTTTTAGTTATAAACATATTGAATGTAATCACGATTTGCAATATAATTTTAAACATTTATCTATTTAATTTTTTTAGATTAACTAATAAAAAAAATGAATAAAGACAAACATTATGATAGTTGGAACGCTTGGGATGACATTAAAAAACTAGATTGCGAACAACATACTTGTTTAGAAAGCATACTTGCATTTGCTGAAAACTGCCAAGTTATTTCATTTAGTGATGCACTTTATAATTTGATTAAAATGAAAATGAATTTTTATCAAACGATTGGAACTATTCATTAAACTATTTCATTAAGTTTATATTTGGATGTTTTTGTTGATATTCAGCGACAATGTGAAATTACAGAAGATTATATTAAAAATATGTTATCATCAATGAATATAATAGATGAGGATAATAGTATTCAAAATTATTTAACGGATTTAAAATTTATAGCAAAAAATTTTTCAGAAATAATAACTTTTGCTTATAAACATGTTGAATGTAGTCACGATTTAGTATATGAATTTAATAATTTATCTGTTTAAATGTAATTATTTTTTTTTAATTATTTATAAAGATATTTAAAGGGAATACGATTTATAGCTGAAAATTTTTTACATTTTCCTTATAAATGTATTGAAGAAAGTGATGATATAGAATGTAATTTTAATCATTTATCAGTTTAATGTTTTAGACAACTAATAAAAAACATGAATAATGAAAAATGGTCTGAAGATCACATTCAATGGTTTGACAAACATGGCAAACTACATCATTCTGAACATGAATGTGGCAAAATTTGGAATTATTATCACCTGTATTTTATTTTCATTTTGTTATCATTAAAGAATTTTTAACCAAAGATGATCATCAAGATGGAATATTGGGAGAGTTTGAAAAAATAACAGAAATTATAAATAAAATAACAAGTCGATAAAAAATCATCTAAATTTACTTAATTTTTTAATAGAATTGTTAAATCTCATGATTGTCATTTGCAATATTGCAATTGAAGAAGATGAGTTTATCGTAACAAAAGAAAAAGAGGAATTTTTGAGAAGAGATGAAGTCATGTTCTCCTGTATAAAAACAAACGTGGACATAAAAGATTTTCATTATATTTCAAAGCACGAAGAAAGATTATTGTTAAAAAAAACAATTAAAAAATATTTTATGACTACTTTAATATATATTTTTAATGACTAAAATTTTTTTTTTAATTTTTTGTACTTTAAATTTTTTTGTATTTTTTTAGGTTAAATAATTTAAAAAAATGGAGTTTCTTCGCAAACATGGAAAGTATATTCCGAATATTTACTCGAAGCTCGATAAATGCAATGCTGATATTGCTTACGAATTTCGAAAAATAAAATATTTTATTAAATATGGTAGTTTTGCTGTTCATTTTGATAAAAGTTTGGATACGAATGGAAATGAAGTAAAAAGAGCTAACGAGGAAATGAATGAATTAATTCGAAAAGATGCTGAGAAAGATGGTTTTAAAGAAAGATTAAAAACTTTAAAAATTTATATTCAAGCTCTATACAAATTATTCACTAAAAATAAAGAAGATATCGAATATTTGAAAAAAAGATGGAATATAGCAAAGAGAAACTGTTAATGAGAGACAAAGACATGTTTGATTTTATTGAAAAACATGTTCCTCAATTTAATAGAGAAATAATGAAATATTTTTATTTGCAGAGTGAAATTGAAAAAATATTATTTGTTCGTGAGGAATTACAGAGTTTATTTCTAAAAACAACGGAATATTTGAGTACATTTTTTGATTAAATTTTTGTATTTCTTTAGATTACATAATAAAAAATGGAAAATGAAACAGGTACAAAAGAAGAACTTTCAGCTGCTGATTATTTAGAACTTTGTGAATGTGAAACTCTTTGTTCGGAATGTCAAAAACGTATTAAAGAAATATCCGACGTGTTATCTGAACTTAAAACATTAATGAATAATTAAACAAACTACTTGATGGCACAGACTCTTCTTCTTAAATTTTATTGTAATGATGATAAAATGTATTTTTAATTTTTTATTAGATTACATAATAAAGAAATGGTAAAAATAACAGTACGAGCCACCAATAGTTTTATGACACCTGCTATAACTACATCTCGTTATATAGAACTTTGTCCCCATTGTCAAAAAGCTAAAATTGTTTATGTAATGAACGAACCAAAGAAAAAAAATTTTTAATTTTCATTTATTGTATTTTTTTAGATAACGTAATAAAAAAATGTCTTTTAAAAACCATGTTGAAAATCTAATCACTCAACTTTTATCAAAAACAGCTGCTATTAATGATCAAAGTCGAACAATAGGAAGGTTACTGAAAGAAGCAGAATCTTGCCCGAAAGCAGATTGTACTGGATTTAGTCTTTGCGAATCTTGCAAAGCAACATACGATTTCGTTCAACGTTATATTCATGAAGAGAATATTAAAGAAAGTGTACTTGAAATGTTTGAAAATTATACTTTATTATAAAAACTTTTTTGTAATTATTTTTTTTGTAACTTTTTTAGGTTACAAAATAAAAAAATGGATGTGATTTACGAATGTGAAATTGTTAAAAACGAAGATGGAAGCTTTGATGTTGTTGAAAATATTGATAATTACAATCATGTTTATAAAGATTTTATAAAACTAACTTATTTGGAACCTAAAGAATTCTTTCAGATTGTCAATGATAAAATCGTAGACATGGGTCTTGATGTACGGGAGATGATATTTATAACAGAGTTCGTAGAGATTTAGCAAAATGGATCTGTTTGGAAGATTTTCATCGTAAAGAAATGTCTCAAGAAGAATTTGATGATTTTGTAAAATAAGTGCGACAAATCAAACCAGAAAAACTACGAGTTGACAAATATTCAGAAGAAAAAACTTTTAAAAGGGAAAAAGAATATTTATTTGAAAATTTGGGTGAATTGTTATTTTTATGGTTGATGTATAAGTGAACAGGCTTCTGAAATGTGTATTTTGTAATTAAAATGCTTGTCATATTTATGTTGCATTAAAGTCTTTTTTGGATATAGTTTTTTTTTGGTAGAATTTTTTAATATGTGTAAGTTTTTTTTTAGATTACATAATAAAAAAATGGAAATGAAACTAGATGACATTATATTGAAAGCTTTAAAAAAAGTGGATTTAACTAAAGAACAACTCTTGGAAATTTATGAAAATCAAAAAAAAAGGATTGATTTTTTGGTCGACTGTCGATGTTAAGAATACGATGATTATAAACTTTTATGTTTATGTTGTGATTATTCAGTGGATACTGTGAAAAAATTTTACAATATGATAAAAAAAGCTTCTATAAATATTGGTTTTTCGAGGATTTTATTAAACAAAACTTTTTTTATTCATAAACACGAAATACTTGATTTAGCTAACTGTAATTGTCTTTTGGAACAAATATGTTCAGATTGTAATTATAAAAAAAATACAACTTTTATTTCTGAAAGAAACGATAGTATATATAAAAAGATATGGGGAAAAATTTAATTTTGTACTATTTTTATTTTTTAGATTACATAATAAAAAAATATCAACCTTGGAAAAATTTGATTCAAGTAAAGAAGTAGACAAGAAAGATTTTGTTGATTATGCTACAATCAAAGAATTTGTTATAAGTTACAGTGATGAATGTTAGAACTTTGGAAGAATTTGATATCATTAGAGAAGTAGTTAAGAAAGATCTCGATTTTGATGATTTTTTAAATTATGTTGCAAAATCTGATCCAAGTAGTGAATTAAAAAAAAATGCTTTCAACAAACCACTGCGCCATTTGTACTTCTATTCCATGTGAGACTCTTCAAGAACTTGAAGATTTTCAAGATGAAGCATGTGCTAGTTGTCGAGAAATACACATAAATTTAAAAATGTATATATATGTCAACAACTTTGTAAACAATTTTAAGATGGAAACTGCAAAATAATTGTAAATTTTATATTTTAAAAATAAATTTTTTTAGATTACATAAAAAAATGAAAACTACATTTGAAAAGTTTATTTGTGAAGTTGATGATGATGATATTGATAATGTTGCTGAACTTGATATCGGAGTTGTCTGACAAGTTATTTGATGTTTCTTTCGTTCTGACAGTTGTTTGACTTTAAACAATCTACCACAACCTTGCTTGTATACTTCTTGCAAATTTTCTATCATTTCAATGACATTGGTTGATAAAATTAACCCATCACTTGGAATTAAAAAGGAACATTTAAGGTATTATGTTTTTGGTATTAATTTGCCAATGATAAGTGGTAATAGACATGGTGCATAGAATGAATGAAGACAGTTTTTTATAATAATGCATAATTTATTTATGCATAATTTTGTTGCAAATAGTACATACACAAAGATGCACTTGAGGGTTTAAAGTGAAGTTAATATCTTACAGTTTAAGAATAAATTTTGTTTGAGGTAAAAGTTTAGATTGTATATTATTTATTTTGTGTCTCGTCCAAATATTTTCACTATAACTAATACTTAAAGGTCTTCCACTTATCTTCTTTTTTTTTCTTCCTTTATTGGCTTTAAAGCAAACACACTCAGTTACATTGCAATTTTCAGGCCAAGATCGTAATTTTAGTTCAGTGTTTGAACCTTTTTCAATATTTCTTAATATTGAAAAGCATCTATAACTCATTTTTTGAGGATGCTTATTTGGGTGGTCCTTATCGATTCGGTTAAAAAAACAAAATTCTATTCTTACAATATGTTTTGTTAAAAGAACACTATCATTATCTAGATTTTCTCCACATATTATGCATAATGTTTTTAGTTTTGTTTCATGTGACTCAGTCATTTTTATGTGTTTTTTATTGCTAAAATATAAGATTTAATGTACAAAATTTTTAAACTTAAAAAAGTAACCGAACTCTGATTTTTTTTTATTATAAATTAGCAAGGATGACCATAAAATAATTTTCGACTTTCCTGCGTATTTTATCACATAAAAATTAATAAATTTAGTATTTCAAATAAAATATGTTTTTCTTGGCCACACATTTTATCAGTTTATAGTTTATATCTGATTTATACATCTTCAAAGCAATGATATGACATTTTTTATTAGGTTACGGTAAAAGACCATTACAAAAAAAAATCAAAATTACGATGTTGTGGTTGTTTTTAAAGTAACGCATGCGCATAATAAATGTCCGCAAATGCTTAAAATTAAACCACCGTGGACGAACGACGTTTGGACGTACAATGTACGTACATTGTACGCGCTTGTGCCCGCTGGGTAGGTATATAACATTCTCAATACTGAATATTATAATATAAAGTATTCAATATATGTTGTATAAATTATATTTTTCATACAGTTAACAAAAATAATGTATTAAATCATATAAACTTGAAATACTAAAAATAGATGAATATATTTTGTGTTGAAAATATTATTATTTTTTATTTCTTTTTAAAGGAGGAAAAAGACCACTTGAAACAAAACTCAAAGTTAGGTAATACTATTTTATTCCAGAGAAATGGACCACGATAAGAAATACAAAACTGGTTAATTTTTGTTTTACAAAATGGCTTTTGAATAGTTTTACTACAACGATTTTCATATTTGTTTTTGGGTTTTAAATTATAGAGATTTTTAAATACACCAGGAGATTTTCTTTACATTTTAACATAAAACATAAAATATTAAAAATATTTAGTTCGTATATATTTAAAACTTTCATTTCTATAAGAAGTGGTGTTGAGCTTGAAAAACGATTTGCAAAATTAATTATGCGAGCTGCGTGTTTCTGATGCCGATAGAGAGATTTAAGTTTGGTTTGGTGAGCGTTTCCCCATTTAATATTAGCATAGTTACATGGCAATGAATAAATAAATAATATAGTTGAGTTAGTTGGTGTTTATTTAGTATATATCTAGCTTTATATAGAATTCCAATGCTATTAGCAACTTTCATGGAAATAATATTAATTTATTGATTGCAAGATAAGTTTTCGTCTACCATGACTCCTAAGAATTTTATAACTTTTTCTCTTTTTATGATTGTATTGTCAATTAATAGGTCAGGCAAGATATTTTGGATTCTTTTTTTTTTAGAGGTTGGGTAAAAAAGTAAAAATTTTGTTTTATCTGTATTCAAAGATAATTTATTTTTTTTAAACCAATAAGATATTCTTTTCAGTTCATTATTCATTTTATTAAAAAGTGTATCTATGTTTTCGTGCGACTGAAATAAATTCGTATCATCCTCAAAATTTACGGTCGTTAAGTTAGAAGCTTTGTAAAGATCATTTATGTATAATAAAAATAACAGTGGCCCAAGTATGGACCTTTGGGGGACACCACATGTTATATTCGTTATTATTTGCGATGAGGATTCTTTATTATAAACAAATTGTTTGCGATTACTTAGGTAGCTTTTGAAGCAAATTAGGGTTTTATCTATTACATAATAGCTTTTCAGCTTTTTAATTAAAATATGATGATTAGCAGTATCAAAAGCCTTTGACAAGTCAATGAATACGCCTAGTGTGAATTGAGAATTCTTAAATGAGTCGGCAATACTACGCGTTACTTGGAGAATAGCGTGTTCAGTAGAATTGTTTTTTTGAAAACCAAATTGATTTTTATAGAGGAGTTTATTATCAATAAGATGAGTGTATATTCTGTTATACATTATTTTTTCTAATATTTTTGAAAAGACTGGGAGAACTGAGATAGGAAGATAGTTTGTTATATTTGTATGATCACCTGTTTTAAAGATTGGAATTATTTTTGCTATTTTCAAACCATCTGGAAAAGATCCTTTAGTAATAGATGCTTCAAAGACTTTGTAGAGGATATCTTTGATCACATTAAAAGAGTCAATTATAATTATAAAATATTGTAATAGCTACGTTATCAAAAGTATTCAAAAATATTTTCAGTTGAGAGAATGAAATTTTTTTACTTATTTTTGAAGACTGGAAAAGTGATCGACAAATCAAAATTTGGTAACACAATCCTATTCCAGAGATGTGGTGCACGATATGAAATACAATTTTGATTAAATCGTGTTTTACAAAGCGGTGTATTTATAAAATTATTATTTTTTAAGGCGTATTTGCTTATCGGTTTCAAAGAAAATATTTCTTTAAAAACTAAAGGACATATATTGTTTTTCCACAGATAAATAAAACGTAAAATATTAAATGCATTTAATTTGTATACATTAAGTATTCTCGCTTCCATAAAAAATATTTTAGTATGTGAGAATCAATATGCAAAATTGAACGCATAGCATGTTTCTGATGGTGAAAAGACGTTTCAACTTACTTTTGCATGTACTACCCCAGGCAATAATTACATAATTTATATAACTGTGAACAAATGAGTAATAAAAATGTGTAAAACTTTATTTAAATATATTCTGGCCTTGTATAAGATTCCAATACTTTAAGACACTCTATCGCAAATATAATTAATATTTTGTTTCTATGTGATGTTCTCGTCAAGAAAAACACCTAAAAATTTTGTTACTAAATCCCGTTTTATTTCAACTTGATCAATAAAAATTTGCGGCATATTTGTGGGTAAGGAACGTTTTTTGGAGAGGTGATGAAAGAGAATCCATTATGTTTTGTTTATGTTTAGGGTTAATTTGTTACATTTGAACCATTTTGATACTTTTTGTATTTCATCATTCATAATCGAAAAGAGCTGATAGATAATATTATTAGAGAGAAACAAATTGGTATTATCTGCAAACATAATACTTAAAAGATTTGAGGCTTTATTAAAGTCATTTACGTAAATCAAAAACAAAATTGAGATTTTGCGTACACACTGAACAACAACATTGTTCTGGATGTAATCAACAATCTCAATTTTGAGTCATTAGCTTTATTACATACCGCTTAAGAGCCAGCAAAACTAGCAGTAGAATTCCTCAGCATAGAAAATGCAACGTTATTGACAGCAGGTACTGTTCTTAAATTCATGCTTTTAAAAATATTTGCCATGAATACAGAAATGGCATTTTATTGCATTCAAATTTAAAAATGCGTGTCGATGAAAGATTTAAAGGAAATGTTATGCTGTTTTTAAGGTGCCGAAAAGATCTTTCAGTCGTTCCATTAAAAAATACTTCAAATTTTGCTGAAAACCGTGCGTTAAGACTTTTTGGTTTTTCTTAAAGATGAATTAAACGCACTTCTCAATAAAGATAGGATCACTCATGTGCCTAAATCTACTTATCAATTTAAACGGTTTAAGTAAAAGTTTTTGTTGTACTGAAATACAGGCAGAAGTACAAAAAATCTTAAAAAAATTTTAACGCGATACTCTATGTAAAGCCCACATCAACAGATGTCGAACGCATTTTATTGAGCTGCTGTAGCTTCTGCACAAAAATCATATCACAATTATGTGATGAATCGTTAAAATCTTTCTTTTTCTTAAAAGTTTTTTATAATAAAAAGAAGTCATTGTGAGTTTTATTTCGAAACATAAACATAATGTTGGAACACTTTATTTAAATAACTTTTTTAGTAAATAATGCAAAATAAACTTACATAAGTTTTATCATGTAACAAGAAAAACCAAAAACCACGGTTAACAGCAGTTTTTTTTAAATTAAAACCGAAACCGCAGATTTTTTTATAACTGCGGTTTTTTAGAAACCCTAGTTTTGTTGGTATTAAAACTCAGTTTTTTAGAGCGCAGCCATTGAAGTAGATTGAATAAATCATGATTAATATGTTTATTAATTTTTTTTAAAGATTTGATTTTATTCAGTAAGTTGGTGTCGTCTTCAAAATGGTAAGCCATTAAATATTTTAGACAGGTATCAAATCATTTCTAAAATTAAGGAAAAACAATGGTCCTAATACAGAACCTTGGGGTAAACCTTCATTTTATTGGCAAAGATTTGGTATTATTGATGGAGACAAATTGCGATCTATTAAGATGATACGATAAAAACCATTAGTAATCAATACCTCGATGGAGTGATCAATAGAATCAAAGGCTTTTCCTAATTTAATTCCTAATAGTTTAATGTTAAGAGCTTTTATAATAATTTCATTTTTTTATAAGTGCATGAGTCGTGGAATGTTTGTCACAAAACATGTCCGATCGCACAGGTTTCAACGTGGGGGGCACAATCGTAAAATTCTCAAAAAAGTCCTCTTTATCTGAAATTTTTGAAGAAAAAAATAAATAAAATAAAGCATTCAGAAAGAAAGTAAGGGGGGGGGCACGCGATCCCCGGTGTCGTCAACCCTGCAAAATTTATACTAATGTTTGAAGAGACATTGATTTTTGTCAAAAAAAGCTATAAAGTCTGCTGTGCATAGCTTTTTCAAATATTTTGTAAGCTTGTAGAGAATTTGGTCGATATTTGGTCGATATTTGGTCCATTGGATCACCTTTTTTATGGATAAGAATGGCTTTTTATAAAGTATTTTTCATTAAATCTGACACTTCATTTTTAGTTACTGGATTAAGAAAAAAAGAATTAGAACTTGAAATTTTAAATAAATAGATAAAACACTTTTAAAAGAAATTATTTTACTGGGTTTTTCTTAAGATATGATTTTATTGGGTGGGCGTTGTATTGCTTCATATATTTGTTGAAAATGTTAGCAACAGCCTATTCCGTCTGGGATAGTGTTACCATAAGTTTGAGAATGTTAGATTTAATTGATGCGGAGGGTTTTTGATTTTATTTATTTCTTTTATTGTTTTCCGTGTATTTTTTGTATTGTTGGGTTTTTTGTTGAGGAAGGAGATGTTGTATGACTTTTTGGAAATTCTTATTAAGTTGCAAATTTTATTCCTGCACATTTTAAATTTATTGAATAGTTATATTTAGGCTATATTATCTATATAGATTAGTAATTAGTAATAGACTATGAATCTTATGTCCCAAATTTTAACACGAAAGTTTATTTATTTAAAATATAATAATATTTATTATACATTATTTATTAGTATTTAGTTTTAACAAGTAAAATGATTAGCAAGTTTTTAAAACCCAATCCTTTTATACGTTATTAAAACACAAATTTCTCAATAAATTTTTTCTGATATAACTATTTTACTCTATTAACTTTCGGCTGTATGCTTGTGTAAAATAACAAAACAAAAAATTCAGGAAGAGGCGGGTCTCGAACCTTGCGTTCACGAAGTCAACGCCTTATCCAAATAAGTCAAACATGCGTTCAAGTAGGCGAACAATTGGATGATTTTGCACCAAATCATCCTATACGTTGAATATGTTGAAATGAGATAATTAGACGCAAAGTTTTGACTTATTTGACGAAGATGTTGATGAGATAATTTGACGTAAAAGTCTTTAACAAAAGCTCCTAAACCAGGTACGCGTAAATCCGGATTTTTTACAGCCGTTTTTTCGGTCAAATTCTGTGACACGCTTTTTCAAGTTAGTTGAAAAGTTGCATGGTATGAACTTGTTTTGCTCTGTTATTTTTTAGAAATATGTATCAACATAGATATTTTTTTAATACTAGAATTAAGGACCTTTAATTTTACATGGATTTCTTTGAGTTAAAATTTTATTTATTATGAATTTATTGTTGTTAAAAATTTGCTTGTTTTTTGGACATCAAGTATATATCGAAGGAATGCTGGTTCATTTTTCTTATAGGTTCTCTCAACTTTAAAAACCTTTTTTCTTACTACCTGCCAAATTTCATTGAAAAAAAAGCATACTCGGACACTTTAAAACTGTACTCCAATTAGGTAAAATTTTTTTGTTTGGACATCAAGTACATTTCGAAGAAATGCTGGTTCATTTTTCTAATATATTTTCTCACCTTTAATAACCTTTTTTCTTACTACCTGCCAAATTTCATTGAAAAAAAAGCATACTCAGACACTTTAAAACTCTAATCCAATTAGGTAAAATTTTGTTGTTGTTTGGACATGAAGTATATATCGAAGGAATGCTGGTTCATTTTTCTAATATATTCTCTCACCTTTAATAACCTTTTTTCTTCCAACCTGCCAAATTTCATTGAAAAAAAGCATACTCAGACACTTTAAAACTACTCCAATTAGGTAAAATTTTGTTGTTGTTTGGACATGAAATATATATCGAAATAATACTGGTTCATTTTTCTAATATATTCTCTCACCTTTAAAACCCTTTTTTCTTACTACCTGCCAAATTTCATTGAAAAAAAAGCATACTCAGACACTTTAAAACTCTAACCCAATTAGGTAAAATTTTGTTGTTGTTTGGACATGAAGTATATATCGAAGGAATGCTGGTTCATTTTTCTAATATATTCTCTCACCTTTAATAACCTTTTTTCTTCCAACCTGCCAAATTTCATTGAAAAAAAGCATACTCAAACACCTTAACATTATACTCTAATTAGAAAACTTTTTAAACTTCAATAATGCAATACACTTGCAGTGAGGAGGATTTTAATGTCATTGTATTTACTATTATTTAAATATATTATATTTTATTTATAAAAATTAAACTTTTTTCTGCTATCATGGGCCCAAAAACAAAATTTGTGTTTTATAGTGAATGCAAAAAGTATTTAACTCCTAATTTTGAATTGTCGCAAATAGGCATTGACTCTAATACAGAGTGTAATACAGTTTGTAGAAATGGACATATTTTTTTATTGTTTACAAAAAATAGTGATTCGTTTCTCAAAACATCTCAACAAGTCACTAGACATTTTAAGATAGAAACATGTAAAAATTAGGTTAGAAGTCTCATAAATAAATCATTGAATTGGTCTAGAAATTATAGCAGGGCTGAGGACAGTAAGCGTTTTTATGAATTTTGCAATAAACCTTTTTTAAGCCATATATCAAGTTTGCCTAATATTGTATATGTTTCATATATCAATATGAATGTTTTATCTCCTTTAACTAGTTGAACATCAACATCTGCAGGTTATAGCGAATGAGACGTAACTAAACATATATTTAGAGAGAAATTAGGCCCTATAAAACAAAAAAAGCTAACTCTTACAAATAATGTTGGAACAAGTTGGCACTTTTAAAAGTTGAATTAAACAGCATGCCAAACCAATTACGTGTTCTAAGACAAGATGTTAAACAAAATGAAAAAATAATTAAAGCTTTAAGGGCAGAAATACCAGATCTGAAACACACACACAAAAAAATAAAATTACAGTGAACAGATTCGTCACTTTAAAGCTGAAAAAAAAGCTTTGAAATTAAATGAAAAGCATAACTAAGCATAATGCTGCTGTTTTTTACAAGTAACAGGGTAATTGCTAGTTTGGAGAATGATTTGCTCCATATAAAGGAGGAAAGAAATGTAATTATGCCAGAAGATGAAAAAACATATTTATTACAAATAAGAATAATAATTTATAATATGTTGTTGTGAAATATAGCCAATAAGTAACATTCCATATCTTATGAGCAAAATAGGGTATTATATGGGTGTTATTTTTAATAATATGCCTCATCGAAATACTGTTGAGTACTGTTGCAAAGAGCTCGTGAACTTAGCATTATTTCAGATTTGCAAGCAGCAGAGTGGGCTAAGCATAATAATAATCCTATTCTTGGGTTTGATGCTACAACACAAGAAAGTGTCCACATTAATAGTATTAACTTAACATCTTAAGATAAATGTCTTGTGTTTGCTCTAGATCAGTTACCAGGAGGAACAGCATTTGATTATGAAAGTCATATATGCACTTCAATTGATTATATGACATTTGTTTATTCAGATTTTTACCAAAGTAGCTTTGATAAATGTCATAACTCGATTATTGAAAGTATATCTAACACAATGTCAGATAGAGTTGCAGTCAACCATCTTACTATAAGCAAGGTTTGTGCAACCTGGGGTAAGAGTTTGAATGAGCTGAACTGCCATTTGCATCCTCTTGACACAATTGCAGTTTCATGTCGCTTGAGTGTGCTGTTTCATGTCGCTTGAATGTTCTCTTGAGTGTGAGAGTTGTTAGTTATTTGGAAATGATTGAATTGCAGTTAAAATTGTTTTAGCCATGAACAAAATGAGGTTTATAGATGTCAAAGGTGATCCTAAAAGATTTGTAAATTTTTTAAATGAAAATGATCTACTACGAAGTATTATTCCTAGATATCATGGAAAACGGCTTCATATTCTTTTTCATATTTGTTTTATTTTTATCAAGCATTACAGTGAGTTTAAACATTTCCTCACTGTTGGAACAGTAAAATATAAAATTTTGCAATTCTAAGAGAGGCATTTTGTAATAAAACTGCAAAAAAGAAATGTGCGCGCTTGCATTGTTTGGAAAACTCCCTACTAAGCCTTGAATGAAAAAGTTTTATGTTTTAGGTGAGGATGCAACTTTTGATGATGTTTCTAGTAGTCAGTTAGTGAAAAAAAGTTTTGCTAATAATTACAAATAGTAAATCTAATGCAACTGCTTAGTTTTGCAGAAGAACAGATTTTTTTGGGATTACTCCTGCCCCTAACATTTTAAAATCAATATATGCTCCATTGCTAACCACTAACACTCGTATAAGCTTCATTGATAACCAGCTTAAAAAAATGACTTCTGCTTGTCTTAATGCTGTGCAGGTTGTCTTGAAGCGACAATATAAAAGGTATTTCTCACTTTCTATTACACTAAAGACACTCTAGACACTAAAGGAGGCAAGAGGCGCAAAAGGGAGGAACTTGGTAGGTATATCTTAATGATGTTGTAAATTTGTTTTTTAAATGGTTTTTATACTAAATGAACACTATTTTTTATAATTTTTATTGAACTTATTTATATTAAAAATTTTAAAAATTAAATTTACCATCTTCATCCACGTATCACAACCATCTGGCACCAAGAGTGAAAACCAAGACCTCTTTGGTAAGTTTTTTACTGTGTTTTATTTTTTGTTTTTCATTTTAGTTTTTTGAACACTCATTTAATATTTTTGTTTTAAATATAGACTTGTCAAGGAGTGATTTCTTGGTTTGGCGCCATAGCCACCCTGGGCCTAAATTTAAAAGGGCCTTCCGCATATGGGCCTAATGATAAAAGAGGGATGGCAGAGGATTCAGGAATGTAGTTATTAACAACTATAAATATACTTATTAATAAGTTTATATAGATTCACTTAGCTGAATCTATAAACACTTATTGATAGGTGTATGCATAGTGTGTATGTATATATTTAATAAGTTGATACTTGTATATAATCTTTTTGTATATTAATTTTTGTATATAGTTGAGTTTGATTTTTTTATGAATAATTTGTGTTTTATATAAATACTATTTATTATTACAAAAACATAATATTTAAGTTTTAACCCACCCTACCCAAAGTGTAAGAGGCGTAGAGCTTCCGAATAATACCCTCTTGTACCCTTTTCACGCATTTATCCCTAAAACCTTTCTTTCTTTTGATACTAAATTGCATGCATTTTTATATGAAGATACAAAGTAATAATCTTGATATTGGGTCAGAGGGTGCGCCCGAAGCCAAAAGGCCTTCTAGCCAATCAACCTAAAGTATCTAAATCATATTTGATGGTACCCTGTTAGAATATATTAAAAAATACAAATACAAATTATGAATTTTAATTAAATAATAATATTTTCTTTTAAAAAATCTACATTTTTCAATATAATGAAGAGTTTTGTAGACGCCCCTCTAGCGCCTTTTGTACACCCTTTGTATATATATATATATATATATTGCCCTTTGTTAGACCTATCTTTTGATACCAAGTTGCATGTATTTCGATAAGAATGGACCAAGTTATGACATTTTAAGTTAAAAAACCTCAAAGTTGATCACAGTTTCTTCAAGAAGTCCATATATCAAAAAATCGGCACTAAAAATGCCATAACTTTTTGTAGAATTGTTCAATTTTAATAATTTTTTCATTTTTAAAATACTGACTTAAAAACCTTTCCAATGATATATAACAATCTAGTGTTTGATTAATTTAAAAATTTCATGTCACGTACCTACCTAAACCAAACCCTCAGTTAAAATTAACTAAATTAATTGACTTATTGCAAAACTAATTATTGAAATTGTATTGTCATTAAGCAAGAGCATGTATGCAAAATTTGAATAAAATCTATTATCAGGAAGTGACTTGAAAATTGATTGCAAGATTTGATGCTCATAGACAAACAAATAGACGACGAGTAAAAAGCCTTGGGAAAAATAGGTCAGTTGAAAGTCCGTGCGTCCTCTATATAAGAATTATGTTGACGCCATTTATTTTGAGTACATTAAATGCTTAGAAAAGAAATTTATATTTCTTTGTTTTTGGTTTATCTAAATCTTGATAACTTAGTAACAGCCCTTAGTTTGTATTAAATATTGTCACCTTATTAAATAAGGTCTTTTGTTTGTTTGTGTAACATTTTAATTATTAAGCTTAAAATATATTAAAATGTTCATTTTATTTACCTTATTTTAAAATTTTTTACTATTTAAAATAAATATTTTAAGTCACAATCAAGTGGTTGCTATAGTTATTGTATTTTTATATTTAATAAGTTGTTTATGAGTAATAGTTTCCATTGTTTATTTTTTTCTGTTTAGTAGATCACAGTTAAAATTTTGTAACGTAAATATTTTGAAAGATTCCATTGAACATAATTGTATAATCAATCTTTGTAGGTTCGTAAATTATAGTGTTGACATATGGTCTGATTTTTAAACAGCGTTGAATCTTTTTAAAAACCAAAACTGAAATGTTAAAAAGTATGACATTTGATTTATAAAATCCGGAAATGAAATTTCATTGAATGACCTCTTAGACTTTGGGAAGAAGCTTTATGAAGCTCTTTATACCACGATATTTTATCAATCCCAGTTGTTATTTTAAAAAACTCAATAAGATCACCACTTGTATGTCTTGTTTCAAGAGTTTTTTCCAGAGATTTCTTGGATTATGACAAACAAAACAAAACAGAGTAATTTTTAAAATATCATTTAATCGTAATCTAGAAAAATACTAAAGATAGAATTCTAGAAAAGCATAATTTACAGAAAGTAACTACAGATGCATAAAACTACAGATAAAATACTAGAAAAGCGTAATTTAAAAAAATACTACTGTTAGAATTTTTTAATACTATTATTTTTGTTTGTTGGGTGTTAGCAAAAACTTCTTTAAATAAAAGAGTTTTTAAGAAAATTTCTTAAAAATAAAGTTATCTTGTAAAATCAAAATGTAAAAATAGTGTTCAAATTTATATTGCCTACAAAAATTTTAATTAAAAAATTAGATTAATTAAATTAATTAATAATTAAAAATAAGAAATATAAATTTGTTGAAAGAAGTTACAAGTTTAGAGTTAGCACATTTGAAACATAAAAATTTTGATTTGAAAAAAAAGTTGAAATAAAACTTTAAAGAATGCTTTTACTTCTTTTTATTTTTTAAAATAAAATTTGTAATTTATAATATAAGTGATTTTATAATTTACTTTTTATAATGTGTATCAAATTTTAAAAAATTTTGGTATTTTTGTTATAATAAGGTGATAGAATAAAAAGAATTTTTGCCAACTCTAAAAACCCGCCAAATCTACGAACAAACTAATTCTATTAATTCGAAAAATAAGCTAAATAAAGTTCAAGAGTATTCTATTAAAATGTTTCAAATATTGTATTATTCAAGATATGATAAGTTTCTAGCATAATTTTTTTCAAGAATATATTATCAAACAAACTATAATTTTGTGCCTCATTCTCATAGCCACATAAGCGAAATCTTTTAAACTTTTATTATTTGTTTACAAAAATAAATGTTTTAAATTGTCAAAATTTTGAAAGTTTATTATATATAATAGATTTTATTAATAAAGTCTTATTTTTTCTTTGAAAAGTATGTTTTTATTATGTAAATGTAATTTTTTTTTTTTTTCTCAAATGCAATCTTTACTATTTATTTTGTAAACAAAAGACTTTCAAAAATATTGTGTTTTCAATGAAATTATTAATAATCATCATAGTTAATAAAACTAATTATGAAATAAACATACAAGAAGTTTCTCGTTACTAAACACAAACATGCAAAGTAACTTGCGGATGAACAAGCACCGCACCTGAGGTCAAGATAGAACACAAATTTTTATAATATACATATATATAAATATATATATATATATATATATATATATATATATATATATATATATATATATATATATATATATATATATATATATATATATATACATAAATATGTATATATATATATATGTGTGCGTGTAAATGTTTAAATGAATATATATATATGTGTGTGAATAAATTTATATATATAAATATATATATATATATATATATATGTGTATATATATATATATATATATATATATATATATATATATATATATATATATATATATATATATATATATGTAAATTATGTCAGTGTATTTTACAAATAGAGCGCTCAATGTTCTTAAAGAACAGAGCAATAATAAATTAGTAAAAAACACTTATCTAACTTTTATCTTCTAGTTGAAATTTCACCATTGCTGGATTGCTAGATTCCTGATGATCCAGCAATGGTAAAACTTCCTGTAGAAGATAAAAGTTAGATGAGTTTTTTTTACTAATATATATATATATATATATATATATATATATATATATATATATATATATATATATATATATATATATATATATATATATATATATATATATATATATATATATATATATATATATATATATATGTATATATATATATATATATGTATATATATATATATATATATATATATATATATATATATATATATATATATATATATATTTAAACAACTAAAATGTATTCTACACAATAGAGTGCTCAATGTTCTTAAAAAAACAGAGCAATTATATATTAGTCGAAAATCACTTAACAAAAATTTTTTTCATTTCACACTGTGTTTCATCAACAAAAATTTATTAGAAATGAAAAAAAAATTTTTTTAATCGAAATGCAATTAAAGTTAGCTACAGTTGCAAAAAAAGTATGGAAAGAATTATATAAGGTCACAATAATGCTTTGTTAAACAAAAAAGAAATTCTAAATGAAAAAACTTCAAAAAATTGTAATTGTAAACAAAAAAACAATTGTCCAATGAGTGGAAGTTGTTTATCAAAAAATGTGGTATATAAATGTGTTGTTTCCTCTAAAAATGTACCTGATAAACAATATATTGGCATAACAGAAGGTTAATGGAAAAACAATTTTGCAATCATAACCAATCTTTCAAAAATAAAAAGTATTCAAAAGATTCAATGCTATCAAAATATATATGGGAATTAAAAAAAAAAAATATTGAGAAATAGAGATTTTATACTGAATTGGTCCGTCCTTAAAACAGCGCCTGCATATAACAATATTTCCAAAAAATGCATACTATGCCTACAAGAAAAATTTGAAATAATTACACATGCAAATCAAGATTGCTTACTAAACAAAAAATCGGAATTATTTTCTAAATGTAGGCACGAAAATAAGTTTCTCCTAAAAACCTATAAAAATAAATGAGTTTAAATAATATTTACATTAAATACCCTTTTTTAAAAAAACATTTAAAAAAAAGCGTATGTAATCATTTCTAAAGAATTCTTTTTATAATAGTGTAATTTAATTTTTGTATAAATTGAATTTTATTAATTTAATCATTCATTTCTGATGAAACTTTATTGATGAATCACAGTTTAAAATTAAAAATATTTTTGTATATATATATATATATATATATATATATATATATATATATATATATATATTATGTACTCTCGGGTACTTAATAGAAGTAGTTGGGACTGATGTTTATTATTCAATTTTAAGAAAATTTTCTCATCCACCATATGCTCATTAAGCCACCCCTTCTAGTCCGTTTTTTTACTTTTTATCAACAAAAAAATTATTTCTCATAAAAAAAAAACACGTGAAAATTGACCTTAAGAGTTAAAAAACATACTAGTAACTGATAAATATTGAAACTTTCAGTGTTATTTCGGACTCCTTTTCCCCTCCCCTTCCCCTCATTCTAACTCATTATACTTAAACTTAAAGTTACTTTTTTCTGTTTTAAATACTGATTAGAATTAAAAAGCCTCCTTACTAAACATTGTCAGCGGTGCTTCACAATACCCCGGTATTGTGAAGCACTGCTTCACAATACCCCGGTGTTGTGGAGCACTGCTTCAGTATTGTGAAGCACTGCTTCACAATACCCCGGTATTGCAAAGCACTGCTTCACAATACCCCGGTATTGCGAAGCACTGCTTCACAATACCCCGGTATTGCGAAGCACTGCTTCACAATACCCCGGTATTGCGAAGCACTGCTTCACAATACCCCGGTATTGCGAAGCACTGCTTCACAATACCCCGGTATTGCGAAGCACTGCTTCGCAATACCCCGGTATTGCAAAGCACTGCTTCGCAATACCCCGGTATTGCGAAGCACTGCTTCGCAATACCCCGGTATTGCGAAGCACTGCTTCGCAATACCCCGGTGTTGCGAAGCACTGCTTCACAATACCCCGGTGTTGCGAAGCACTGCTTCACAATACCCCGGTGTTGCAAAGCACTGCTTCACAATACCGCTATTTCTAATTAGTACAATCTGCTTTCTCTTTTAAAGTATTTTTAACCTTTTTAGTTGATTTCTATCTAGTTAGTTTAATATCTACTGTAAAACAATGATTTAATTATTTCATTTGTTCATCTTACTAAGAAGAATTGTTTCAAACATGCTAAACTTTTCAAACTACACAAAGCATAAAATAATTATTAAAAAGATTAAATTTTTATTTATAAAATAATTTAGCATCAGTAAAAATAAACTAGCGTTAGTTTTATTAGAATCATGTTGTACTTTCGTGGCCGGGGCTATTTTTATTTTTGAGGCCTTTTTTTATGTGCCACAGCGTAAAAATGACTTAAAAAAAAGTCTTCTTGACTGTTTTGGGGCCCCCTAACATTCGGAATGGGGGGCCGGGGCTATAGCCCCCTCTAACCCCAACCCTCCTTAATCCAGCACTAGAAATAAGAGACAAGTTTATAAATAAAAACTATATATGTTACTCTTTGATAAATAAAAGAACATTTGTTTCCTTATTAAGCACATTATATACAAAGTGTCGCTTAATTTTATAAAAAAGTTATAAAAGAGTGATGTTTCGAAAATATTTGTTCTAAACGTAATTTATTTTGCTTTAATTTTTTTTGTGTTAAAATTTTCTTTTCCTAGTTTTTTTTTTTGTAAATGTCTCTCATCGGTCTAATTAATCTTTATTGCGCTTTTTTTTTCTCAAAGTGATTGAAAAATCTGGTTAGTTTTTCGCAACTAAATATTATTTCCGTGGTCAGTAATTGAGAGCAATTGCTACCGCTTCCCGACCAAGTCTTGTTATACCATCTGATACAGGCTTTTTTAATTACCAGTATTTAGCCAACACAATACCAGTATTTCCGTATTGTGTTGGCTCAAATAATATAATGAAAAAATATATGTCAGGGCTTGTGTAGGATTACTTTCTTAACGTAAAACACAAAATGGAATATTTAAAACTTCTAGGCACGAATAACAACTTTTATTCAGCTTGTAATCAGAATATAAAATTGCACTTGCTCATGAGTTTAGGAAGGAGTAAATAATAAGATGTTTGATTGATTTTTTATAAAAATTTATTGATGAAAATTTCTAGTTAAAGATGAAACTTGTTTAATTTAAAAGTAAAACTCTTTAATCATTCTATTAGCAAGCAGGGTGTGAACATTTTTGCGCATAATTTTTATTTGTTTTTACGATTATAAGCCGATATTTATAGCAATATGCATAGTATTTTGATCTGATTATCTTATTAAAAATCAGATAATCAGATCAAAAAGATTTTTGATCTGATTATCTGATTTTTATACTTCCCAACTTGTTTTTTATTTGTGCCAGATCGCTATTTTTTTAAACTATTAATATTAAAAAAAAGCGCAACCTACCAAAAATACAAGTGCCTCATAAGTTCTTATAATAGAGTTGAAGAATAAATTTTTGAAAAGTTTTTGCTTTTGTTGTTTTAATATATATTTAAAACGCTATTTACTTAATATTTACGATTGACAGTTTTTATAATTCTTGATATTTTTTTGATAAATAATATGATTCTTTAATTTTTTTTGGAAAATAAATTTATTTTTTTATTATTTCTTATTTAAATAACGAATTTAAATAAGAATTTTACAGTAAACACTTATAATAAACTGAGATCTATTTTTTGTGTATATTTAACTTTTGACTTAGTATAGACATAAATTTGTATACGAAAGCACTTCTTAAAAAAAAGTTATGTTGTAAAAATGATCTAAGACCAATTTTTTTTGTATATTTTATTTTCAATATAGGTGATACAAGAAATTTAGTGTGTACGAAACCATTTTTTTTGTAAAAAAAGTTTTTTTGTATGATTCTGGAATCCCTAATAAGCATTTAATACTGGTAAATAAAATCTCAGTGAAAAGTTAACCATAAACAAAGTTTTTGATATATGACTATATATAATACTTATTTAACAGATCATTATAAAATCGAGTTTAGTTATAAACATCGAGAGAAGTTAAATAACATATTCTAAAAGTAAAAAAGTAAAACAACATATTCTAAAAGTAACTAAAACAGCATATTTAAAAGTAATTAAAAATAGAACTACTATTTACCTTACTATGGGACTTTTTCATCTAACTATGGGCCTGTATTTATTAACTTTATATATTTTTTTTATAAAGATATTTTCTTGGTATAAGCATATTTCTTATCTTTTTATAAACTTGTTGTCTTGATTATTTTAAGGTTTCTACGATAAAATGGGAAATAGTCTATTTAGCAGCTCAGTTGAAAAAGAAGGTTTATGTTTTTTTTAGTTGATTTTTTTATTTGTTTAATAATTTTATTTTGAAACTTAAAATTATAAATCGGCAAACATTGTAATGGCGAAATCCTAAAAACAGTTAATATTATTAACACAATTCTATTCAGGAGCAGGGGTGAGCTCTGCAATTCTAAGGACAACTGCAATTCTTTGAGCTCTGCAATTCTAAGGACACATTTCTCTCTTAATATTAAAGTTTTGTCTTGCAGAGTATAAATTTAGTTAACATTTTTAGTGACATTTGATGTAATAAAATTTACATACAAATTATATTTGTAAATAAATCATTAAACTACAAATAATTCAGTGTTTTTTAACAGGGCGAATTTGCTTAAAACATTTTAAACAAATCCACCCTTTTAAAAAACACAGATTCATGTCTGACATAAAGTAGATATTTATCATAAATAAAACCAAGAAACCTTTTGATTGTGAAACCTTTTAGTGTTATAAACTGTAATTGTTTAATGCATAACAATCTTTGAATAGTTTGGCACCAAATGTCCATATGTTATATTTATCTTTGATAGATTGGCACTGAATGTTTATATTTTTTATAAAGTGCATCCATTTTTTATATAACTACACAATACCATTTCAAATTTATATTACCATTTCAAATTTCAAATTATATAACTAGTTGGTATTAGTGTAGTTATATAAAAAGTACTTAAAGTTTTACTTTTAATGATTTCAAGATTTTTAGTTGACGATCAAACTATCAGATCTGGTTTCAGATAATTAAACTATGTATGTAAAACATCATTAATATTACGTAACATTAACTAAAATAGTTGTTTAAAAGTTTTAAAAATATTATTATATGGAAATGTTGAAAAACATGTATGTATGTATGTATGTATGTATGTATGTATGTATGTATGTATGTATGTATGTATGTATGTATGTATGTATGTATGTATGTATGTATGTAATAGTTCATTTAATACTGGTAGATTACTTGTTATACCAGTAATCTGATACCGAATTACTGGTATAACCAGGCTTTTTTAAGTGGTATTGAGCCAACACAATACCAGTATTTCCGTATTGTATTGGCTCAACTAATATAATGAAAAAATATATGTACAGGGCTTGTTTTGGATCACTTTCTTAACGTAAAACACAAAATGGAATATTTAAAACTACTAGACACAAATAACAACTCTTAATCAGCTTGTAATGAGAATATAAAATCACACTTGCTCATAAGTTTAGGAAGGAGGAAATGATTAGTTGTTTGATTGATTTTTTATAAAAGTTTATTGAGAAATGTTTTTAGTTAAAGATAAAACTTGTTTAATTTAAAAGTAAAACTCTTTCATTCTTCTATTAACAAAGCAGGTTATAAACAGTTTTGCGAATGATTTTATATTTTTATTTGATTTTTTAAATTGAAGCAAATACTTATAGCAACATGCATAGTATTATGATTTTTTTAAAGAACAACTTTAAAAAATTTTTTTTTCATATTTCAGGCTATCTGAATATTTATATATATTTTGTACCATTTTATTTTGTGTGTGTTAAAGGGATCTCCAAGTGCTGAGACAAGTTGTGTTCATAACATTAAAAAATAAGTTTAAATTACTTTAATAAACTTTCCAAAATAAATTGTTGAATAAGATAATAACAAAACACTTCTTCCTTCAATTTTTAATGCCATTTTGTTTCTTGCGAAGGAAAGTTCCGGCTCTTTAACTATTTTTATTTTTTAATTGCATTCACTTAAGTTTGTTATTTTTTATATTGCTATAGATCTTGTTTTCAAAATTTTGAATCTTAACATTTTTAATAGATCATTGTTATTACCAAATATGACTAATAAATTAATCTGTTTATCAATTTTTTTAAATTCCTTATAAAATCATTTTTACCCAGAATTTCAATTTTCTTTTGTTTCTTGTTTTTATAAATTTATTTGCCTTTTTTTTTACACATTTAAAATTAAAATTTCTTATATTTAGTGTCTAGTAATGATTTTGTTTTAGATGAAATTTTTTCAAAATGTTGTGGTGAAGTAAGCTATAATATTGGAAGTGATTGGTTGCGATGGGGAAGACACCTAGGTCTAAGTGATTCAGATCTTGATAACATTGGATCTGATAACAAAATTTGTTTTGAGAAAGCTGATCATGTTTTAAAAAAATGGAAGCAAAAAAAAGGAAATCCTTCATTGGAGCAATTAAAAAAAGAGTTGATGGCTTTTGACCGTTTAGATATTGTTAGTAAAATTAGGACAAAATTTGGAGGTAACAATACTAAACAAGAATCATATTTTATTTTATTTTTTTCTATTTACTGATATATGTATGTTTGTATATATGTATATATATATATATATATATATATATATATATATATATATATATATATATATATATATATATATATATATATATATACATATATGTATACATATATATACATATATGTATATATATATATATATATATATTTATATATATTTATATAGATATTCATATATATATATATATATATATATATATATATATATATATACATATATGTATACATATATATACATATATGTATATATATATATATATATATTTATATATATATATATAGATATTCATATATATATATATATATATATATATAATATATATATATATATATATATATATATATATATACATATATGTATATATATGTATACATATATGTATATATATATATATATATATATATATATATATATATATATATATATATATATATATATATATATATATATATATATATATACAGGCTTGGACGGGAATGGCGTGCGATTACGCGCTTTGTTTGACCACACACATAAAAAAAAGTTTATATAATTTGACCACGGTTGCTTAGACATTTTTGACAATATGAAGTTAGGTTTTTTTAAAGCAGTTGAGAAATCCGTTAAAAAAATATTAACAAAACTAAATTAAAAGGAACATTAAATAAATATAAAAAAAAAAGAATATTAACAAAAAAGATAAAAAAAACTTTAACTAAACTAAAAAAAATCGAACTCGAGGCGATAGTTATTTTAAGTTACGTTTTTACGTTTCAAATAATTAACTTTTATCTTCTGTTATGTTTTATAAAAGTTTCAGAAACGCGTTTACAAATCACTTTTAACGACCATTTAATAAATAAACAAGAGTATTATATATATTATTTAATTATATACATATATATATATATATAAATATATATATATATATATATATATATATATATATATATAATATATATATATATATATATATATATATATATATATATATATATATATATATATATATATATATATATATATATATATATATATATATACCAAATATTTAATAACTAAATCTATTTTAAAGTCTTTTTAAAATAGTAATTTTCAATCGTTTCAAGCAATGATTAGTAAAAAAAAAAAACAATTAGAAATAGTTCTTACTAAGCAAATTCTTTCAATTATTACATTATTACAATGCAATGTTATAATTTCATAAACAAAAGAAATTAGGTTATTAAAGCGTTTCGCAGCGAGTGGAAGATTTGTACAGATTAAAAATTAAATATAAGTATTGAAGGTTTTAAAAATGGCATCGGCGGCAAAAATAATTAAATTTAATAAGCCAATATCAAAGAGCCTAAAAACATTTCTGTTGTGGGGAAAGAGGAATTTATCGGTTACACTGAAGAAAATGGATTAGTTATCAAAATATGGTGTAAGGTTTGCGCAAGAAACAAGTTTGCTATTTTAAGTGATCGTTCAGTTAGAGGAGTAATGGTTGGTTTTTTGCAGGCATTTATTGAGGGAACTAGTGTGGTAACAAAACATCAGGTAAGATTAAAATTAAAAGCTCATTTGAATTTGCAAATACAGTAAATAATTTCAACTAAGTTTTTACTTACTTTATTCACAAATATTTAGTACAATATTTTTCCCGCGATAATTTATAAATTTGTCTTTATATTAAGTTTTTAGTTTTTAAATTTTGATTTTTAAAATAAGTTGATCGTCATCTTGAAGCTCATATCCATAAACTGGCGCTGGAAATCGATAAGAGAAACCCAACTGAAGAAACTGGAATAGGCCACATTATAAATCCAGATAACCAGAACTGATTATATAATAAGCAAAACATTCGTGAAGCGTATTTTAAGATGATAAAAACAGCATACGAAATGGCTTTAAAACCAAGCATGCCCCATAGTCATTTTGAAGTACTTATCAAATGCCAAAGACTTAATGGTGTGCAACTTGTAGAAGGAAAAGGCCACAATCAAGCAGGTAATTCATTTTTTAAATTAATTTGATATTATTTAAGAAATTAACAAAGATCAAATTAATTTTTATTTATATTTAGCACGTCAATTTATCTCCTGCATTGCTAATGCCATTAAAGAAAAAATTGCTAAAATTGTTAAAGAGAAAAACTTTTTCTCCATACTTTCTGATGGCTCTCAAGCACGAAAAACAAAGGATGAGAAAGAGTTGGTTCTTGTTCGTGTTGAACGAGATGGCATACCTGCTTATCTTGTAGTATCTTTACTAGAGATGAACAGTTTGGGTGGTGTGAACGCTAATAACATTAAAAAGGCTATTGACAGCATTTTTAATGAATCAGGAAATATTCCTTTAACTGCAGATGCATATAAAAATAAACTTGTCAGCGCTACTTCTGACGGAGCTAGCGTTAACTTAGGCATGTATAATGGGGTCTTAACTCAAATAAAAAACAACAGAACATGGCTAGTTAAAATGCACTGCGTGAACCACCGTTTGGAACTGGCAATTAAAGATAGTGCAAGAAATATTGTTCAATATAGAGATTGTGATCAATTTTATACTACCATATTCCATTTATTTCGCAATTCTGGAAAATTAAAAAGTGAAGTTAAAAAAGCAGCAGAGGCACTAAATATTACATATTACACCTTGCCCAAAATATCAGGAACGCGCTTTGTTAGTCACAGAAGACAAGGATTGACAAGATTGGTACATAACTGGCCTGCAATTATTGCAGGCTTTGACAACGCACTTGTCAATCGCAATACCACAGCAGAAATGCGCGCTAAACTTTTCGGAATCTCCAAACGTTTGCATGACTACCGACTGTTATGCATGTTTTGCGGTTACTTAGATGTCTTAGAGAAATTGAGCCTGTTATCATTGGTTTTCGAAAAAAAAACGTTGATGGTGCACGAGGTAAAACCAGCCATAGATCTAACTACGGATTACTTGGTTGAATTAAGTAATGAAACAATAGACGATATACTTGATTCATATTTACTAAAATTTAGAATCAAGTACAAAGATGATACAACTACTCTTGTTTCTTCTTATTTCAAAGATGGCCATGAGTTAAAAAAAACAAATGCAGAATTTGTTGACATTGAGCTTTACGATATGACTAAAATTAACTTTGATAGTATTAATGCTGCTATAGAAGTTAGAAAAACTGCAGTCAACATCATTAAACCATTAATAGACGATAGATTTAGTTCGTTGTCAGACACGGTCTTTGAATCAATGAGTTGGTTGGATCCCCAATTTTGGACAGCAGACAATATGTACGGCGATGCTAGCATCTCTTTATTAATAAGGGAATTTAAAATTCCTTTAGAATACGCAGGTTTAAAAGTTGAAATGGTTTTCTCTAAATCGAATGCTTTTAAATTATTAATAAACACAGAGTATAAAGGAGTTACAACGGCGCTGCTATGGGAGAAAATTTTTGTTTATTATAGAAAAACTTTCCCAAACCTTCTTCTTCTTGTTGAACTAATAATGTGCATTTCTTGCTCAAACTCGTCTGTGGAACGGATTTTCAGTATACTAACCCTGATACTAAGTGATCGTCGTTTAAAAATGAGCAACCATACAATGGAAGACGCAATATTGATAGCCGGGAATGATCCAAATTTTACCGTAGAAGAACGAGATGATATTTTTAATAGTGCCCTCAATATATACCTAAATAAACGCAGGGGGGTTCGCCTTGAATCAATGGAGGGCACTGATGCTGCACTAGAAACAATCGATAGTTCCGACGAAAGCTCCATTGACGACGAATATAGCTCAACATCTGAATCGGACTATTAAAGTTATTGTATTTGTCTTCTCAATTCCGTTTTTTTTAATCCAACAAAATACACTTAAAAAAATCAGAGCTTTTACATTTATCATAAAATATACATGCATGTCGTCCATAAAGGCTGTCACAACAAATATTAATTATAAGTAAAAGATCATTAACTCTCTTCCGCGGATATTTTCATTCAAAAATAAAACACTATAATACTTTTAAAATCACTGCGCGAGAGTGCAAATAATTTCTAACTTCTACCTATTAGTTTAACTGAGCGTGACGTCTATTTTTGTCAACTTATTATACAATAAAAAAAAAATTCAAATAACATTCTTGGTTATTTTAAATACAAAGTGTCCACTTTTAAGAATCATTGCAAGTAACTAATCGATTTATTTAAAAATGTTTTATATATCGTATTTTATTATTATAGTTTAAAAAAATAGTAATAGTATTTAAAAATCTTCACGTACTATAAAAGTTTTTAAAAAGATCAACGATCAACTTGAAATACAATAAAAAGTTATTTCTAACGCTATTTTAAACAGTTTTTTATCGACTCATTTCTAAAACTTAAAAGCAACCGTGGTTATATTTTCAAAAATATATATAATATGCGTGGTCGCACGACATTCCCGTCGAAGCCTATATATATATATATATATATATATATATATATATATATATATATATATATATATATATATATATATATATATATATATATATATATATATATATATATATATATATATATATATATATATATATATATATATATATATATATATATATATGTATATATATATATATATATATATTAGGGATATGACTTTTTAATTTTTTTTCAAATAAAATGTTTCCTGTATCATAAATCAATGAACTTTTACCTAAAATCATGAAAAAAGGCCCAAATAGCTTTCTGCAACAAAAAAAGGTCACCCCCAAAATAAAAATTTGATTTACCATTTTTATACATTCATTTTTGACCGATGTTTTAATCTTAAGCTTAATTCTCAGCTTAATTCTATTTATTTCATTATTTTGTTATGAATTTATAAATATAACGCAACACGTTACCATGGCAACGAAACGGCCGTGTGCCGGCAAATACTTGGAATTGTTATGTGATGACGTCATTGTGTTACCACGGTGATATAGACGACTGTAACAGACTGTAGAAGATTATAGAACTTAGTAGAACATTCTGGAAGCTCTAAATAATTATATAAGCGAGCTGCTGTCAGAGCTCAGTGTTGATAATGTGAATAGCTCTATGAAGTACTCTGCGTGTAACTGAGCTAATAAGGAACTACTGTAGCGAACTAAAGACGCTGTAAGTGTACGAAGTATAAGTAGTTGTAGCATTATCGTTAGGATACGGACTGGATTATCGAACTGTTATCAACATTGACTGGATTATCGAACTATAATTGGATTACTATACAGTTAAAGTATTTTATTAATTAAACGACTTTATTAAACGGATATTTACGCTCAGCTATCCGTAAAGTCGTAACAATATTATATGATGTCTCACAAGAAAAGTCATACCACAGTAACAAAGAACAAGAAGACTTGGACTAAAAATTTGGTGAGATTTCAAGAGTCACACAGAAGAAGAGGAAGCGTGGCTGTAGAAGAACATTCACTCGATGAAAAATCCAGAATACCACTTCAATTGCAGATCGTAGGAAGATACCAGTTTCTCGGAGCATATGTTAAAGGAAGAAAAGAACGAATAGACCAAATTTCTAAGGAAATTACAAAATTGTGGGACAATAAACTGAATTTTCCACGTGTGTCTGATCAAGTGATAAGAGCAAAGCTTATGAAGGTGCTGAAGGTCTATGATGAATGTGTCAAGCGTGGAAAATATGATGTTCTCAATGCATTATTTGACATCACGAAAGTGAATGGCCAGTGGTTATCCTCGGAAGATAAACGTCTATACCACCTACAAAAAGAAAGTAAAGGACAGGTGGGGTACTCAACAGGACAAGTGGCAAGTAAAGAAACCATTCACCCTTCCAAGAGAAGGAAAGTCCAGTCTGGAACAGCAATACCTTCCACATCACAAGTCCTGTCTACCACAGACAGTGGTACTGAATCTGAAAACTGCAAAAGTAAGAGTGAAGATGATGAAGACGACGACGGTGATAAAGACGATGATGAGGACACTCAGAAAAAAACTAGAAAGCACTACAAAAGTAAATTTGCTGTAAGTATGGTTACATCAAGTGGAGTTTCCACAAAGAAAGCTGCTAAAATATGCAATGTATTATCACAACAAGGTATTGATATTCCAACTCCAAGTCAATCAGCAATTTACAAGTCCATATTCAAAGAGGCAGGTAAATTAAAAAAAGAAATGATACAACAACTTAAAATGGAACAGTGGTCCTTACACTTTGACGGCAAACGAATAGATGATAAGGAATATCAGGTAGTTGTAATTCAGAATGAAAGAACTGACGTGAAACTTGATGCACTGCGTTTAAAAGATGGCAAAGCTGAAACTGTTGCTGAAAAAATTGCCAAACTTATTGATGAATACAATTTGTGGAATTCAATTAAGATGATCATTACTGATACAACAAACGTCAATACTGGGAAGAGAAATGGAGTTGTTGTGAAGTTGCAACGTATGTTTAAATTAAAGGGTGTCACAATACCACAATTTATCGGTTGTCAGCATCACGTACTAGACAGGATTCTCCGTCTGGTGATGGACGAAGAACTTGGGGGTGATACCAAATCTCCAAACATTGAATACCCATTTGTGTCTGACCTGTTGAATAAGTATGATGAACTGAAGCATAAGTTTGTGAATGGAACTGTAGAAATTCTTGATAAATCAGGGTGGAGAGACGATATGAAGTTTTTGTACCATTTAACAAGAGTGTTTAGGTTCTATGAAGAACAAAGAAACTTCCCTCTGATTCACTTTCAGAACATTCCTAATATGAGCAATGCCAGATGGAACTCAAGAGCCATTCTCGCCATTCTGGCGTTCATTCTTATGCCTGAAGCGAGAAAGAATTTGGAGAAGGTTTGCAGGTTCATTTCATATGAGTGGGCAGAACATTGGTTTAGTAGTCAAAAGTACAATGACAATGACTTCAAGAATTTATCTGATGTATTGAAGCCTTACAAAAAGGCATTGCAGTCATTCAAAAATCACTGGAAGAAAGAGCCATCCGTCATCGACATACCACGAAGTAATCAGATAGCTGAACGTGCAATCAAGGTGATGCAAGACCTGTATGCTTCCTGCAGAAAGAAAGACAAACTGCAACTTCGATTCATTCTAAGTAATAAGCGCTAGACTCTTTATGAGACGTGAGCATCATGTGACCCATGTACTAAACACAGTAGGCCTATAGACACAGACAGTTATGTATATTGTTGTACTAGACGCTTTGATACTGTTAATTTTGTAATACTTGTATAATTATATATCACATAATGTTTTTTGTTATATCACAGTACATGTTGCATAAATAAATAAAATAACAACAGGAGTATGACTCTTACAACATCTTCAGCCTTTAATATTCATTTACTGTACAAAAGTGTACCTATTGAAAATTCGATTTTTTGGTTTTGGGGTGACCTTTTTTCAAAATATGTCAAAATGAAACATCTATTCGTTCTTTTTACATAAAAGTTCATTGAATTACGATACAGGCCTAGTAGGTTGCAAAAAAGTCATATCCCTAATATATATATATATATATATATATATATATATATATATATATATATATATAGGGCTTGTGATGAAGAAAATCGCCAAGCATGTTATATCACGCTCGTAAAATTATTATGCTGTCATTGAGCGCAATTATGCGTGCTCTAGGTCAGGGCTGCGAGAGTGATCTTGAAATTTGAAAAGTGTGGAAGACAGTGTTCATAAAAAGCTTTCTATTTGTTATGCGACTTTCATTCATCAATGTAGTATCTATAACAGCGCATTTATACTACTTTAACAATGTAGTTTTTTATACTTTCTAACTTCTTGTTTTTTATTTGCGCCAGATCGCTATTTTTTTAAATTGTGCCAGATCGCTATTTTTTTTAAAAAAAGCGCAACCAAACAAAAACGCAAGTGCCTAATAAGTTCTTATAATAGTATTTTCCAATATAATTCAACTTGTTTCTCCACGCAGCGGCCTTGTTTGTTAAGGTTTGTGTTTCGGAGTTATAAAGTTGAGAGAGGGTTATAACCACTATTAAGTAGCTTCCTCCTCTGTAGTGGCCTTTTCTGCCTTGAGGAGGTGAATAACAAAAAAAAAAATTATAATAATTAAAGAATATATTCATGGCTAAAATTTTTTGCTTTCATTGTTTTGATATGTATTTAAAACGCTGTTAACTTAATATTTACGATTAACAGTTTTTATATTTCTTGATATTTTTATAATAAATAATTTTTTTCGTAAATTAATTAATAATTATTAAATATATTTTTTTATAATTTCTTATTTAAACAAAGCTTTTTTTTATCGTCAAAAAATTTGTAGATTATAACACAAGAATAATTTGAAATTCTTCTTCAAATTTATTAGTTGTAAGTTAAGTAACAGATTTTCCCCTTAACTGTTTTCAGTGGTCTTTTCTCTTTTTCATTTTTGAAACTGAATGCTGCTAATTTGTGAGTCATATCTTCATCAGCACTGTCTATTTCATTGTCATCATCGAGAACTTGATTTGGAATTTATGATGCTGTTGTATAGTCATCTGGGTCATCATCAACCTGAAGTAAGCGTCTCTTATTCAAATAAATATCTTTTGCTTGCTTTTTTATGAGGATTATTTCATCTTTTGACCAGCTTTCATGGTTTCCTAATATCATAATGCTATCATTTAGCATATCGTGACTCATGGAAAAGCATTGATCTGATAATATGCTAGTAACTGTGCTAAACAATTGCTCCACGCTTGAGTTTGATCCTTTTATCGTTAAAATAATTGATATAATTTTTAATAAATCAGGAAACTGAGTTTTTAAACAAGAGTTTTGACCTCCAAATTTCTCTTGTCTGGCCGTTGCATACCATTGCTTCAAGATTTGTTTTTGCATGAATCAAAAAAAGTTTCTATTCTTGATTCATGCAAGAACAAATCTTGAAGATTTGTTCTTGCATGAATCGAGAATAGAAACTTTTTTTAGATTCTACTCTTTAATTAACTTTTTATTAAAATTTGAATGTTCTAATGGTGTTTTGAAATGCGTGGACAAAACATTATTTTGTCCACACCAAACTCTTTGTTGTCAGTTCAGTTCTGCGGATTGATAAACTGCATGGTGTGATAAATCTCAGACTCTTCCTTTATGCTAATAAACCTGCTGTTTAAAGTATTTATATGTCTGGGTATAACATTTCTGTTAATATTTCTGACTGAGCATAATGCTAGTTCTACATCAACCGAAGTCATATCTAAATTTACTATTGTATATTTCCTACTACTAGGATGTTTTCGTTTGTCCCCAGCTTTATTAAACTGACCAGACAGTGTTTCAGGTAAGTTATGTTTGCCATCAATAACCATGTAACGTGATACATAGCAATCTAAAAGTTCTAAATCCGTATCAATTTCTTCAAGCTTCAGTTCCAGTTCTAAATTTGTCCGGTTGATTGTAGCTAGAATATCATGTGGCAACAGTTCATTTGCTTCAAACACTTTCGATGCTGGCACAATGAGCTCTAGCAAATTATGATATACGGCAACAGTGCAAATAAATTATGATTTAAATTTCTTTAGGAACCCTTGAACAGGAAAAAACTACAAGAGCGAAGCTCTTGTAGTTTATTTATGTAGTTCTCCTAGGTCACTATAAAAGCTGGCCATGACTCCAATAAATTCTTAAAAGCTCTTAAATGATACCTGACAATTCTCGTTCGTGTTAGTTTTGGTAGACTGTAATGCATAATACCTAAAATATCTACTTTAATTTAATATTGACAAATTAAATGGTGTGCATTTATCTAAGAAAACAAAAAGCAACCAGATAAACTAAGAAAGGTAATTTTGGAATGTGTTTTTACACTAAAGTGAGAAACTAAAATAAATTACGATAAATTACGATAAATTACGATTTAACTAAAGCTGCAGATGCAATTATTACTTCTTGTTTTGTTTTTCCAGAATTTCGAAGCAGATAGAAATTTGTATTGTAAAATTGGTCTACTTTCCTAAATTTGCAGATCTCAAAAAGCTTTTTTAACTGCCAGTTCGACTCTATGGTTGACACAATGAACTGGAAGTAGCCATTCTCTATCTGCCTTAATTTGTGTATGATACCACAATGTTTTCCAAGGTTTATACATGCCCTGTCTGACGTTATACTGACTAATTTCTTTTTATAATTGTTGGGATCTTGTTTAAATTCCCCGATTTCAAAAATGTTATTGATTCCCTTGACAATGGAGTCTGCATCTACTCTGCCAAACCTTTCCATATCAAGTAGATTAAGAATCATATAAAAAGAAGAACCGCCTCATTCGATTCTTGCCAAAACTAACTCTTTTTCTTTCTTGGTTTTTGGAAATGAGGGTACCATCACACAGAATTGAGAAGTATTGAGTATCTTTTAGGATATTGGCACATTTTTCACGCACAGCCGTCACAATACATTTTACGTATTTATGTCCACTAGCACAAGGTGATACTCCTAAGTGCTTAATACACAGAAGTTGGTGTTTAATAGTTTTACTTGTTATAAACAAAGAAACTGTATCTTAAATCTCAAAAAATTTTAGTTATTTTTTTCTAATTTTTGAGACAGATTTAGATCCTAAAAGTTAAAAAGTAAAAATTCACTTATAGGAGAAATTCTCACTCATGTTACTGTTAGAACTACCTCCCCATTCCTCCCTCTTTCCTTTCCCATTCCCTTTACTCCCCTCTCCTCCTCTGATCTGGATAAAAGTTCTCGTCCTTTTATTCCCACCCCACATTGTATTAAGCACTTAAGAGTAAGTTGAAAGTAATGACACTGGAGCAGCTTTGACAAATGTTCAAATGTTCAAAAAATTATCAAAATGTTCCTTTAGTTTTTGCTGACTTTGTTTTCTTGTTGATTTTATAAAATCCAATCCTAAATTTTAGAAATTTATTAAAATTTTACCTGTAATAAGTTGAATTAAAAAAAAGCAGATGTATAGAATCAATTTTTTTTTTAAGTTTTCTTAAATAATTTATTTTAAAGTTATCAAAATAAAATTGATTTTGTTCTTTTCTAAAACATAAATAAAAACCATTGTCAAATGAACATCATTATTATATACATTTTAATGAGTAAATTTCAAAATTTTATTTATATATACTAAACAAGTTTTGTCTTTTTAAATTAATTTTAATAAACAGTTTTATTGACTAGTGGCCAACTATTGTTTGAGACAATTATTGGTAAACAAATATCAATATTTAATTAAGTTATTTACCATCACTTTCTGCATTTTACTATTTTATAACTTTCTACATTATATGTGCCACTACATGTTTATATGATAAAGCATTTATTATTTAATTTTGTTTGGCACTTAAAACATAATCTTCCTCAAAAAAATATGGTCAAATGTATTTAAATTTATTACTTATAAAACAATTCTAATCAATTCTGGTTGTTTGCAGCCTTGTTTGATGCAATGATGTTAAAAAAAATTAAAGTGTAGCTTTTGGAATCTTTGCAAATCAAAGGATAGTATTTATCAATACTGAGATCAGATGAAAGTACAGTTGAGTTTAAGTTAGGTTTACAATGATTAAGCAAGTCTGGTAAATTTGGCATGAGATAAGATTTAACTGATGGAAGGTTGCTTCATAGACCACATAGTTTTTTGAAAGGTTAAAATTGAGCCAGTTAGCTGGTAGAAATGATTTTTTATGTTTAATATTTTAGGTTACTTTAGGTATGATTTAAGTTTAAAAATAACTTGTTTTATTCGTAGATAGATCCTGGCATCCAAAGCAATGAGCTATGCAATTGTCTAAGTCCTGCTAGTTAACCTGAAGTTTTAACTTAGGACTTCTTGTGTGGCACATCAAAATTAACAGGGACATATTCTATGCGCAACATTAAACTGTTAATACTCTGATATTTTACACCTGTTGGTAGATTCAGCCTCTCTATATGTATCTTTATGAATAAATTAAAAATTCATAATTAAAGAAAGATATGATTACTTGAAAAAAATAAAATAATTTTTATAAAACAGATTAAAAATTTGACTAAAACATGTTTATTGTAAATAATACTTCCTTTGTCAGAAGTAAAATGATAAAATGGAAAATTTAAAAATTTTCTACTAACCCTGACCATATTGCTGCTCAATCCAAACTCTCTGTTGATATAATATTAGTTTTTATTATCTTGTTCCAAAATCAATGTATGTACTGAATCCTTTGGGCTCCAAATTTTTTAAAGATTTTTTTGTAGTGGCTACCCTGACTTCTAAAGTGTTAACACAATAAAATAAAATAAAATGATCTTAATTGAATTCACCAAGTACGTTTTAATTCCTAGATGTAGCAGTATCACAATCTATATAGTAATAATAAATAGCTCTTTATTTTGGTAGCTAACAACAACAAATCCCATCTGTTATGAATGTTTTTTTATTGTTAAACATTTACGACTTATCTACAATCCTTGTCCACAATATTGTGATCACTTATAGTTTTTGTGTATTTTTAACTTCAAGGGTATACCAAAAATATTGCAATTGTACTTTTGGTATATAAAAAGTATACCAAAAGTACAATTGCAATATTAGTTATATTTTATTGATAAAACGTGTTTCCTTAATAATAAAATAATATTTCAAAATCAATATACACACATTTTAACAAACATTTACTCTTTTTGATTGCAAGTCATAAAAAAATAATATTTTGTCATTCCTCCTTTTAACAAAATGACTTTTGCAATTCGGTCTGGATTTCAATGCAGTTTATTGCTGCTGTCTTAATTTTTTCATTGTGGTGCCAATGATAGAGTAATTTTTCAATCAAATTACTTTTGTTTGTTGAAACCTTGGAAGAGATTTCCTTTTTGATAATGTTCCACAAATTCTCAATCGGATTTGGGTTAGGAGAGTTCCCTGGCCAATCTAAAACAGGGATATTTTTTGTTTTAAGAAAGTTTGTGATCCTTTTAGCTTTATGGCATGGAATACTATCATACATAAACAAATGTATTGTTGTTTGGAAACCATTCTTGTATTTGGGGGATAAGTTGGCTCTCCATAACCTCTTGATACTGTGTTTGGTTCATCATCCCATTGACAATATAAAGTCTTCCTGTGCCTTTATTACTGATAACTGACCACACGATAACTTGAGTTGGATGTTTAACAGTTTGTACAATGCAATCTAGGTGATATTTTTCGTTTGGTCTTACTCAATGTTTTTAAATCAGAATGTCTTACTAAATCTTCATCTCAGTGTCTTAATTATTCTAAATCAAGTTTAAATAGAAAATAACCTATGACAGGTTGGACAGATTATGTAAAAGGCTGATAAAGATGCATTCTGCTTATGGTGTAGCTATAATAAACTAAAATTTGGCCCGATCTTCAGTCTTTTTAAAAATTCAAGAGCTTTTTATAAATATGCCATTCATTTCTGCAAAAAAAAAAGGTACTTTAAAAGCAGAAAAGCTGGCGAGCAGTTTAGCAAATAAGAACTATACCAGTTTCTGGTCTATCGTGACTTCTATTTGCAGCGATAAATGTAGTTATCCACCTTCTATTAACTCTGCCTCAGGTCCTGATAATGTATGACACATGTGGTATAATAACTATTCCACCCTGTTCAACTCAGTGAATCCAACATGCAATTTAAATTACAACTTTATACTTAAACACTGTAATCTTCTTAAAAATGATGCCTATCTTGTCCCTCCTGATGAAGTCCAATCTATCATAAATTGTATGTCCTGTGGAAAAGCAGCTGACCAATTTGGACTTCAGTTAGAGCATTATCTCTATGCTAGCCCAAATTACTTTAATATTTGTCTTTGTGTTTTTCTTTTATGCTTTGCCATGGATTTATGCCTATTGGTGCTTCACACACTGTTATTTCTCCTGTGGTTAAAGATAAGAATGGTTACATCTCCGATTCTGCTAATTATTGTCCAATTGCTTTGGTGACAATATTCTCCAAGATTTTGGAACATATTTTTGTCTCTTCACTGGGACTCCCAACCAATTTGGATTTAAGAAAAGCCATTGCATTTTTATGCCAGTTCTTATTTTAAGTTTTTTAAAATTTTTACCTATCACATGGCTCAAATATGCATGTGACATTTATTGACATTAGTAAAGCCTATGATAGAGTTCCCTTTGATACACTATTTACAAAACTATCTAAAATTATCTCTGGTGTAACTTTACGCTTACTCATTGTCTGGTATGTTGGTCAAACAGCTCAGATCCTTTGGGGTGGAATATTATCCAAAACATTTAATATCAGTAATGGAGTGCGACAAGGAGGTGTACTGTCTCATCTTCTATTTAATATATATATTAACGATCTTAGTTTTAGTTAAATATTAAAGCAAACGGTTGTGGATTGGCTGTTCAGTGGAATACTTAAACCTAATATGCTACTTAAAATTGATAAACTCGATAGATTTTTTCATTTAAAACAACTAAAAAAGAAACATACACAAAAACAAACATGAAAACATACACATAAACACACATACATACATGCATACATACATACATACATACATACATACATACATACATACATACATATATACATACATACATACATACATACATACATACATACATACATACATACATACATACATACACACATACATACATACATACATACATACATACATACATACATACATACATACATACATACATACATACATACATACATACATACATACATACATACATACATGCATGCATGCATGCATACATACATACATACATACATACATACATACATACATACATACATACATACATACATACAAACATACATAAATACATACATACATACATTCCTACATACATACATACATACATATATGCACACATACATGGGCATTTCCATTCCATTGAGTCAAAAAAAGTGAAATTTGAAAACAAATATTTTTTTGATTTGGAAGATGGAAATCAAAAGAAGACAAGTTTTTTTTCACGTTCTTATTATACAAACTTTGCAATAAATAAAAAATTTTTTTTAAACAAAAGACGAAAGTCCTTATTACATGTGATTATGATGTTTAAAGTTGATTTCATGGCCCAGATTTCTTGTTTTTTAAAAGTAATGATGGCTTTTAATATTTTATTATTATAAATTGCAATTAAGTATCTTGAAAGTATCTTAAATTTTATGCCAAAGTAAACCATGTTTCGAATTTCCATGCCTGACTTAAAAGATCTAATTATTTGAAAAAAGAAGTCTTAAAAAGTTTCAATGAAACTGATTTTTTTTAATTTTGCATGTTTTAGGTTACTGAATTGAATTGCAAAAGTATTTTTTTTTTCTATGACATTTTAGTATTGTTTTTTTGCATCACGCACAGACATATCACACATGGACATATATTTATACGTGCATGGTATTTAGTTTCTTTAACTTTATTACAATCCCAGTGGGTATGGATTGTCCAGGTGACGTCCCTCGGATGTCTTAGGAACATCTGGAAATCCAAGAGACATCTTACAGGTGACCTCCGAAAGACACGTGCCCAATGGGTTTGAATCGCATATTTGCTAATTATTATGAGTATAATTTAGTTAAATTGAAAATAGTTGCTTAAATGAATTTAGAATTAAAATGAACAAAGTTAAGCATTCAATAGTTCAGAAAAAATGTAGAAAGAAACATCCAGAATATTGGATTGCTGAAACTAATCAAATAAAAAATAAAAGAGCTAACATGAGCGACAAGGAAAAGAATGAAGTTTGTTGAAAAGATTGCGAAAGAAAGAAGTGAAAGGTGAACCAATCTACATCTGATATTGGTACTTTTTATCTTCGCAGAGATTTGGAAAGGCACCTTAAAAAATTAATTCAGCATTACCTGCTGGTTAAAACAAAAGAAAATCCTTTTGAAAGAAGTTTGTAAATGCAAAAATATACTACTTTCTGATATTTCAGAATCAGGCCCTGACTATGCTGGTTTGGACAATGTTCTTGATTTTTATTTGCAAGAAGATATCAGTAAAATGATTCCAGGATGCAAAAATGTTACTATTAATAAGAAAACAAAAGAGAAGGTATGACACATTGTTTATATGTAGGAATCGCATTTTATTTAATAAAGTCTTCATTTTTTGTAAACAATTTTTGTTTTCTTTTAGAAACATATTTGTCACATGCTGATGACCATAGGTGAAGCATATTCACTTTTAAAAGTGAGCATATTAATTTAAAATTAGGGGGATGTTTTATGGGCTGCAGCCATTCTATGTCAAGCTAGTAAACGATTTTCCACACTATATTTGCCTTTGCATATACCATGAAAATTTTAGCATCAATAGGGTTCATTTATTAATTTTTTTTTTTTCTCTTTTTTCTGTTCCATGCGTGACTAATTTATTCTGTAATAAAGCGACCCTAGCTACCATACTTTGTATAGGTAATATATACATTGATGTCATTTTAATAAAAGCAAGATGGAGATTACAAATTGCATTATTTTCAAAATAATGCAACAGATGCAATGTTCTGTGCATTATTTTTTGGAAATGCCCACATACATACATACATACATACATACATACATACATACATACATACATACATACATACATACATACAGACAGACATACAGACATACATGCATACATATATAAATACATACATACATACATGCGTGCATACATACATGCATACATACATACATACATACATACATACATACATACATACATACATACATACATACATACATACATACATACATACATACATACATACATACATACATACATATATACATACAGACAGACATACATACATACATACATACATACATACATACATACATACATACATACATACATACATACATACATACATACATACATACATACATACATACATACATACATAAATACATACATACATACATACATACATACATACATACATACATACATACATACATACATACATACATACATACATACATACATACATACATGCATACATGCATACATACATACATACATACATACATACATACATACATACAGACATACAGACACAACCCTCGGAATTAGGAAAAATGAGGTCGGCAATAATTTGCCGACCTCAATCTTTTTGAGGTCGGCATCAGGTCGGCAAAAATTATTTAATTCAAAGGTCTAACCATAAAGCATAGAAAACAAGGTCGGCAATTTTGACGATCTCAAATACTTTTAGGTCGGCAGTTAGGTCGGAATTGCCGAATCCCGACCCTAATTTCGAGGATTGCAGACATACATACATACATACATACATACATACATATATACATACATACATACATGCATACATACATACATGCATACATACATACATACATACATACATACATACATACATACATACATACATACATACATACATACATACATACATACATACATACATACATACACACATGCATACAAACATACATCAAATGAAAAACTATTTTCTATATTACACATACATAACAAATAATAAGATAAAAATACTTAGTGGAAGTACACTGGGTGTAATTAAGAACAAAGTTGTCAATATGGTTAAAAAATATGGTATAAAACAATCCTTCATCTTATCAGGGCCATGTCAGATTGTGTGAGCTTGTTTCAAAGAAGTTTGTAACTTTCCTAAATAAAAATAAACAGTAAAATTGTAAAGAGATTTTGATTAATGAGAATAAATTAAAATATAATTTATTGAACATATTGAAAAATTCTAAGTAGAGAATAACTGATGTTGTAATCTTGTCTTCTTATTTATTATGAAAAGAGTTCAATATTGGTTTTTATTTAATATTTGTTTCCATATTTGTATATCAAATTATTACAACTAGTTTAAATATAAAACTATGTGTAGTTTCATGTCGAAACTCCAACTGTCATTAAGTTCAGCGCAATGGCTAATATAGTTTTTTTTAAACTATGATCTTTTGAACCTTTAGGAATTTTAAGCCAGTTGAGAATTTTGCATTATATGTTGTGTCATCAGGCTGGCTAACACCCTGGTCCTATCTTGTAGAAAGTGAAATCAAAAAAATCCTTTCATGAATACTTATACAGTCAGAGTAATAAGTTTCTGAACAAAACATTTTATTGTGAAAAATAAACTTTGTTCGGATATTTCAGAAAAAATAAAGATTTTTATAAACAATTTTTTAATTATTTTGAAAGCAAATTAAATCATGATTTTAAAAAGCAAATAAAAATAAATTGTTAATTAACTTATGAGGTTAAATTTAACAACTCCTTAAAGAGTGTTAAAACCTCAACGAAAGATAATTATCCAAACATGTTGTTTTGTAAACAAAGTTTTGAATGTGAATATTAAAAAATGTTTTTTAATCAAAATTTTTTGAAATATTGTTGTTTAATAACAAGTAACTTTTAATAATAGACTGATATTTTTCAAATTCATTTGATTTACCATTTATATCATCAATTATGATATACCAAAGAATGGTCACAAGCTCAGCGTAGTTTGGTTATCGACTTGTTCAAGCAAAGTAAATATTTTTAATCAGCGATCTGATTAAAAGTGCAAAATGTTTGTATATGTGAAAATTCGATATATATATATATATATATATATATATATATATATATATATATATATATATATATATATATATATATATATATATATATATATATATATATATATTATAGGGTTGTTCAAAAAATATAAAATTACTCAATGATTGAATTTTTTTTAAGTAAATTTTACCTCTGTAATGACTAGTGTGAAGTTCATTTTTTTTAGCATCACTTTCCATTTTCCTTTTAAGAAACCAGTAAATTAATAATTAAGATCATACTTTTATTAGCTTTTAAACCGCCGATAACGTTTTTCATTGAAAAACAAATGCAAATATATAGTACTCTGAAGAACTTAAAAAAATAAATATATAGAAGCAGAAAAAAACTCGGAAACCTTAAACAATAAAATTTCCTATATTACTTACAAACCTTAAACACTGTTTTTATTTTTTTTTAAGTTTGTTATAATTTATATGATAATAAAAAGTTTTAACATAAGAATGTTAAATTTTTAAATTTTAGATAGTGTATTCAGTCAAGAAAATGTAAGGTAATAAATATTTGTTATTTTTTTCTATGTTTTTTCTTTTGTTACTTAAATAATGTTATTTATTATATGGTATTAATTTTATGTTTGTTTTGTGGTAATTATAATTGTACCTGGGTACTGATACAATTCCATTAACGCTTGTCATATGTTGGATAGAAATTATTCTCATAATATTTCAATTATTGTTTATATATTATTTCATGTTTTGAATGTCTTGCAGTTTTTATCATTCTTTGGGAAGCAGAAAAACAGTTTTGTGTATAGATAATTTTCCAAGGCTCAGGAACCAAAATTAGTAATTTAAGTTTTTCTGATTTTGAAGAAATATTAAATTTGGCTTTAATTAGTTCCATTAGTGAGTCTCAGTCTTGTTTACTGTCGCAGCATAGCTCTATTGTCTTTGGCTCATCATTTATTAAATTGGGAGAAACTTCTAAAATAGGTGCTATTTTCTTTTTGGTGGCAGTATGGATCTTGTTCATCTTTCTTTTTGCATAGCTGACCCTGTCTTTATTGGCTACTAGTTTTAGAGGTGAACAACCAAGACTATTAAAGCTTAAATTAAAGTTTTCTTTTGAAATATAAATCTCATTAAAATCATTGTCTTTCATAATCTTTTTTATTATTTTTTAAACACAATATTTTACGACATTCTGTATAAAGCTTATGACCAGGTTTTAAATTAAATTCCTTTGCAACAGCAACACTGATAACTCTGACAGATTCTAAAAAGAAACAAAATGATAAAACATTAGATAAGCCTTTATCTTTTAAACAATTGATTAAGTCAATTTATTTTTAAATTCTTTTTATTTTAATTTTGTGTTTATTAAATGGATCTCAACAAATGCTTCCAACAAACAAAGACTCAAATATATTCAAGAAGATTGTTTCATGGTGATATTAGTTAATTCAATAGTTTTTATATGATAAACTTTACATCGTAAGTGCACAAGTTCTTGATCTTTTATGGTTATAATGTCAAAACATTTAATTTTCTTGAATTTCGGTAAATTTTCCTTCATGACAATCTTTATTTAATGTTTTTCCAATGCAACATTGAGTTATATCTAAAGATGCACTAGCCATTTAATTTTAATTATTATCTAAAAAAAATTTATTTTCAATTTTCGAAGTGTAAAGTAAAGTTTCCATGAGTTTTGACATAATAATTAAATACAAAATGATAAATTTTATATATAAAGTAAAGATGAAAAGTACACACAATAACTTGTTTATCATTTCACAGCTTTTAAATGTGTATGATCAATTCATATTTTGCGCATAAGGACACTTCATGCATTTGAAAAAAATCAGTGAAACTTTCAATAACAAATTTCTTTAAGGATGAGTTCTGTGCAAAAATATGCATGTTAAAAAGTAAATGGACAGGGGGAGAGACAACTAAGACTTTTTAAAAACTAAGTTTAATTCAATCTTAGTTTATAGCTTATTTCTAGTATTGATTATGATATACTTTTATTTATTTATTTTTTTTTTTGCATTGCATTGCAGTAGGTAATAAAAACTAAAGTACATCAATATCTATATTTTTATTATTTTTTATGCATTTTGTGCCAACTTCATTGCTCTGACTTTGTCACTTCCCCATGAGTACCCACTCATTTTTTTTCTTAATTCACTTTATTAAAGTCTGTTAAATCAGTAAAAAAAAAATTTATTATGAAAATCAGTGTTGATCCTAGGTTACCGGTGGTTTGAAGGGAAAGCACAGTTTTTAAAGTTTTCTCCGGAGTCCATTATATCTTACTGAATTGTATCTTATCAGCAAATTTTTAAAAATTAGGAAGCCTACCATATATAGAAACTAAAAAGATATGTCTTTTCACTTCTTAAGTTGCTAAATTTGTATATTGACCCATCAAAAATCATTTTTTTATATCTGAAAACAATTTTTTAGATTTTTTAGGCAGCCATTATGGTGAGTCATCACCAAATTGCCTTTCGTCCAACATTTGCGTGTTGGACGAAAGTAAAAACCATTAATTTAATTACAAATAAATCGTTTTTTAAAAAAACCATAAAAACGCAAATTTAATTGACCAGAATGTTTTTAAAAACATTCTGAATGTTTTTAACAATATAAACAATGTTTTATTTTTATTTTTTTTAATAAAATGTTTTTATTTTTAGTTTTTTTAATAAAATGTTTTTATTTTTATTTTTTTTACTGTAAATCATGCGCGGAGTGTTGCTACATCAACTATCTTATAGCCTGACTCGCAAGGGAGTGCTGCTACATCGACTGACAAATAGCCTGACTCGCAAGGGAGTGCTGCTACATCGACTGACAAATAGCTTGACCCGCAAGGGAGTGCTGCTACATCTACTATCTTTTAGCCTGACCCGCAAGGGAGTGCTGCTACATCGACTGAGGGTGTGGTTGGGGCAGGCAGTCTATCAATTAATAAAAAAATAATTCCAGTCTTGCATTTTAATTTTTACTTTTTGTCAACAAAATATGGAAAAAACTTTCGGACAACATATAAGGGTTCTATATATATACATATATATATACATATATATATATACATATATATATACATATATATATATACATATATATATACATATATATATATATATACATATATATATACATACATATATATACATATATATATATATATATATATATATATATATATATATATATATATATATATATATATATATATATATATATATATATATATGTATATATATATGTATATATATATGTATATATATATATATAAATATATATATATATATATTTATATATATATATATATATATATATATATATATATATATATATATATATATATATATATATATATATATATATATATATAATATTTAAGTGACATCTTTAACAGTATGTGTAATAATCTTATAAGCATTAAAACATAATATGCGGTATCATACTATTTATTTCTTTTTTTACGTTATATTTAGGCTCATATAGTGAGAGCCATTATCAAACTGATAAAACCGTTAAAAAAACCGTTTAAAAATTATAATAAACGTAACCAAATGATGTCATTGCAATGTCAGATATTCAACATTCTTAATTTAACAAAAAATGGTTTCCAATGGTGAGTCATCACCAAGTTGCCATTGTCACGATTTAAAACGTTTTCTTTAGGTTTTGAACATTGTACACGTTGTATTTCAATGGCCTCACGAATTTTTCTTGTGTAGTTGTTTTAAATAACAGAAAGCGTTTTAGGGTTCTCCCAGTTTATTTTACCATTACAATGTTGTGAATGTTCTACTATTCGAGATGTTTTCCAGTTGGCTTTTGTAACATTATTTTTATGTTCTTGAATTCGTGTGGAAATCTTTTTTCTTGTTTCACCTATATAACATGAACCACATGTGCAATTAAGTTGGTACACTCCTGGATGACTGTTAGGAGGTAGTTTAGACTTGTTTCGGCAGAGTATATTTTCAAGGGATTACCAAAACGGAAGACTGTTTTAACACCGACTTATCGAAACTCTCTTCTTAGAACAAGGCCTAATTTTGGGATCCATGGTAAAATAACAAGATTTTTGGTATCAATTTTTTGAGAACTAGATTTATTTGTGGAGTATTTATAATTTTTAGCAATATCTGAATACTGTTTATATGAATGCCCATTTTCAGTAAAAACCTTAATAAGAAAATTAATTTCATCTTGAATATTATGTTCTGAACAAATTTTGTATGCTCGAGCTAAAAAACCTTTAAAAATACTAACTGCGATATTCGGTGAAATACATGATTTTGGTTTTATAAGTACGTTTGTAATTGCATCTTTACGGTGTATGGAAAACTTATATTTGTGAAGGGAGTGATTGGTTGAAATACAAATATCTAAAAATTTTAATTGGTGTTGAGCATTTTCGTATTCGCATGTATATTGGATTGATTTATCTTGTGAGGTTAAAAGTGTTAAAAAAGAATTTGCGTCATCAATATTATTAAATCGAGCATGGCTATCAACAACAACGTTTATAAGACTTTGGTGCAATATTTATATATATACATATATATATATATATATATATATATATATATATATATATATATATATTTATATGTATATATATATCATGATATATATTTATATATATATATATATATATATATATATATCATTATATATATATATATATATATATATATATATATATATATATATATATATATATATATATATATATATATATATATATATATATATATATATATATCATGATATATACAACCCTTAGATGTTGTCCGAAAGTTTTTTCCATATTTTGTTGACAAAATGTAAAAAATAAAATGCAAGACCGGAATTATTTTTTTTTAATTAATTGATAGACTGCCTGCCCCAACCAAACCCTCAGTCAATGTAGCAACACTCTCTTGCGGGTCAGGCTAAAAGATAGTAGATGTAGCAGCACTCCCTTGCGGGTCAGGCTATTTGTCAGTCGATGTAGCAGCACTTCCTTGCGAGTCAGGCTATTTGTTTATTCGATGTTGCAGCACTCCCATGCGAGTCAGGCTATAAGATTGTCGATGTAGCAACACTCCGCGCATGATTTACAGTATATATATATACATATCGTTATATATATATATATATATCATCGTATATATATATGTGTATATATATATATTTATATATATATATATATATATATATATATATATATATATATATATATATATATATATATATAAATATATATATACATATATATATATATATTTATATATAGAACTCTTATATTATGTCCGAAAGTTTTTTACATATTTTGTTGACAAAAAGTAAAAATTAAAATGCAAGACTGGAATTATTTTTTTTATTAATTGATAGACTGCCTGCTCCAACCAAACCCTCAGTCGATGTAGCAGCACTCCGTTGCGGGTCAGGCTGTTTGTCAGTCAATGTAGCAGCGCTCCCTTGCGAGTCAGGCTATTTGTCAGTCGATGTAGCAGCACTCCCTTGCGAGTCAGGCTATAAGATTGTCGATGTAGCAACACTCCGCTCATGATTTATAGTAAAAAAAATAAAAATAAAAATATTTTATTAAAAAAATTAAAAATAAAAACATTTTATTAAAAAAAATAAAAATAAAACATTGTTTATATTGTTTATATTGTTAAAAACATCCAGATTGTTTTCAAAAACATTCTGGTCATTTAAATTTGCGTTTTTTTGATTTTTTCAAAAAACTATTTAATTTTAATTAAACTATTGGTTTTTACTTTCGTCCAACACACAAATATTTGACGAAAGTCCAAAGTAATTAAAAGTGATGTAAGTGTTGGCGTAAGAATCACTTTTTTCCTTCCGCTCTTCCCAAAGACAACAAACTATAGATCTCTCTATATATATATATATATTTAGAGAGAGAGAGAGAGAGAGAGAGAGAGAGAGAGAGAGAGAGAGAGAGAGAGAGTGAGAGAGAGAGAGAGAGAGAGAGAGAGAGAGAAATGATTATATACAGATAGATTAATACATAATTACAGAAAAGTTGGTATTTTTGGTGGCAGTGTTATGATATGAAAAATGAAGGATATTGACACCTAAGCTATATATATATATATATTTTTTTTGATTTTCACCTCCTCAAGGCCAAGATGGCCACTACAGATGAGGAGGCTACTTAATAGTGGTTATAACTCTAACTCAAATCTATAACTCTGAAACGATAACCTTGATGAACAAGGTCGCTGCGCGGAGAAACAAGTTGATATATATATATATATATATATATATATATATATATGTATATATATATATATATAAATATATATATATATATATATATATATATATCTATATATACATATATATATATATATATATATATATATATATATATATATATATATATATATATATATATATATATATATATATATATATATATATATATATATATATATATATATATATATATATATTTATAAATACATTCATATATAAATATTTTTAAATTTATTTAAATATATTTAAATAAATATATATATATATATATATATATATATATATATATATATATATATTTGTATATATGTATATATAGATATATATATATATATTAGGCCGAATCATAACTAAAAAATATAAAAAAATTTAAACATAAAAAAATTTGGAAAATTTCTTCAGGAATTTCCAGTAATTGGCTCTCAAATACGCTAAATGCAATGCTGCAAACCGTTTTTCGCTACTACTTTGCTATACTTTGTATTTTTACCTTTGAAGTTTTCAAATAAATTAACTTAAAAACGCTCATTTGTTACATAATTTATTGATTGAATTTATAATAAAATTCAAATTATTTGAACAGTCAAAACAATATATCATTAGCAAACGTTGATTAGAAATTATACTTAAATGTTCTTAAATTCAGATTTTGTGTCAAAGTGAGGCATCAACTTGCGGCGCTTCAGTTGAACGCGAATATAGCCATCACGATTTTCATGACCATAAACTTTGGATGCTGATTCAGTCACAATTTTAATCACACGTTCAACACTTTGATTGTGACATGGAAATGGCTCAGTGTCAATAATTATGTCTTCAACTGACGAAAGCCATGCCAATATTTGTACAGTTGGAATATGTTATGTCAGAACAGGTTCCAAGCGGGGCTGTGTTTGCCAGTTCCTCAGAAATCACAGTCTGCCTATCCCCCTCAAGTTTTAAAGTCTGATCTTTCCTTCCATCAAAATACAATCCAGTAATTCTACAATCAGCATTTTTGCAGGATGTTCTCAGTAGTTTTCATTCTCTCAAATTTTATTCCGATCCACTGGCCCCATATGTTCTATACCAAAATCAACCAGAGTTGCTGATACAATCGCGGCAACTGCTCTATCTGATATGCCAAAACCATCTGCTTGTAGAGCAATATTTTTTAAACAACGGTTTTTCAGACGAGTAGATGTGACTTCGGTATCGACATCTGATACGGAAGGGGAATAAGTTTTGGTGTCAGAATTGTTGTCTGTTTCATTATCTGATTCATTATCAGATGCTTCAACGACTCTGGCACACTTAACTGCAGTCTCTTCCTTTGATAATGAAACAGATTTTCATTTTAAACGCCTCTCAGCACGTACGGATTCCTTCTTGTCGATTCCAGCTGCGGTAAAAAAATAAAAATACATATATATATATATATTTATATATATATTTATATATACATAGATATATAAATTTATATAAATATATATATATATATATTTATTTTTTCAATCATTACTGCATAACTTTTCACAAACATTCATAAATAAGCTGAAATTTTTACCAAATGTGCTCTATATTATTTCAATTTAAAATACAAAGCACAAAAGTTGTAAAAGTGAATGGTTAAACAACTTTTAATTGTTTTTTTGAATAATCGTCTGTGCAAAAGTTTAGAAACAACTGAATTTGATAAATATTTATTTCAAAAAAGCTGAAACTTTTAATAAAATTCACAAATTAACAATTTTTTAACAATAAAATAGTTTTAATTAAACACTGAGTATTTGGTGGCATATCTATTTGCTTTATAAGCAGCATCACAATGACCAGGCATTGAATCTACTAATTCAATGAGAACATCATGAAAAATATTATACCAGCATTCTTTAATGATTGGAAGTAAATGGTCTTTGTTGGTTGTTTTTCTACAAACAAATTGCTGGATGATGTACTCATAAAGATACTCAAAGGGATTGATATCTGGATTCTGTGAAAGCCATTCAAGAACTTTAATTTTTTGTGATTTAAAATATTCTTTAACAGACCTGGCAAAATGCTATGGATCGTTATCTTATTTTAAGATCCTTTTGAGAGTCATTTTATGCTTTACATGTGGCAGCATAACATTCTTTATGATGTTTAAAAAAACTCTCTGGTCCATAAAACCTTCTATGTGAAGAATGGGACCCACATTGTCACTACTAAAACATCCCCTAACCATAACATTTCCTTCTCCATGTTTAACAGTGGGTAACTGATCTTTTGGATTAAACCTGTCTCCTGTTGGGCATCTAACATACCTAATTCCGTCACTACTGAATAGCATAAACTTTGGTTTATAAGAAAAAAGGACTTTTTACCAGTCATTAACTGACCAACTAATATGACCTTTTGCAAATTTTTTTCTGGTTTTTTATTTTCTTGCAAATATTAGCGGTTTCTTATCTCGAAGACGGTCATACAGATTATTTTGTCGTAATCAACATTTAGTTGTATCGACGCTACAGTTTTTGCCGTGATACTGATGCATAAATGAATTAAGTTTGACAACAGTCTTGTGAGGATTATTTTTGGAATACCTTACTAATAATCTATCAGACTTTTCAGTTGTAACTTTAGGTCTTCCAGAGCGAGGTTTGCTTTCAATAGTTTCGCTCAAACAAAATATATTCATCATGTGACTTTTCCAGTTTAGAAACGTTTTAAAGTTCAGAAATCTGCCTGTAAGTCATTTTATTTCCCACAGCTTTTGTAATTAATACCTTTATTTCTTTTGAAACTGACTTAGCCTTTCATATGCTTTTAAAATATCAAAGTAATTGATTTATAAAATTTACAAATATTTGGCAATTAGTTATACTACACTACACTTTGAAGCATCTCAAAGTAACACAATTAATAAATTTTACAAATATTTTGGCCTTAAATTTTGCTTATTTTTACAAAAACATGATTTAATTGCGGGGTATGATACTGTTTCTAAACTTTTGCACAGAAGCTTTTCAAAAAAACAATTAAAAGTTAAATAACCATTCAAATTTACACCTTTTGTGGTTTAAATTTTAATTTGAAATAATATAAAGCACATTTGGTAAAAATTCCTGCTTATTTTAAAAAATTTGTGACAAGTTTGCAGTAAAAACTGAAACAAACTTGGTGTTTCTATACTCTCTTGCACGCTACTATATATATATATATATATATATATATATATATATATATATATATATATATATATATATATATATATAATACATATATATATATATATATATATATATATATATATATATATATATATATATATATATATATATATATATATATATATATATATATATATATATATATATATATATATATATATATGCACTATCTTCTGCAATCCTTCTGCATCAGGACCAATGCAACAGCAGTTGATTTAGGCCATGTCTCTGATAGTACCGCGCTCAACTTGTTTCTCTGCGCAGCAGCCTTGTTTGTCAAGGTTTGTGTTTCGGAGTTGTAGAGTTGAGAGAGGGATATAGCCACAACTTAAGTAGCCATCTTGGCTGTAGTGGCCTTCATGGACTTGGGAAGGTGAATTCAAATAAATATATATGTATATATAAAAACTATTGAAATAAAATGACAATATATATACATATATATATATATATATAAATATATATATATATATATATATATATATATATATATATATATATAAATATATATATATATATAAATATATATATAAATATATATATATATATATAAATATATATATATATATATAAATATATATATATATATATATATATATATATATATATATATATATATATATATATATATATATATATATGTATATATATTGTCATTTTATTTCAATAGTTTTTAGTAAGTGGTAGAATTTAAAAATCTGTTAAATCTTTGTTTTGAGTTAACGATTCATGTTTAATAATTTATAACTTCCTAATGTAAAATTGTAAACTTCAAATAAAAAATAACGGTTACATACTTGAAATTTTTTTTCTCTATTAAGTTTCTATAAACTTTTTATTAAATTTTGTCCACAGCTTAGTAGGACCCTTGCCCCGTTAATTAATCTCTTTAATGTGTTAAACGCGCAGGCTTAACTTATTGCCTAAGCACATTAATAACCTGAGTATCTTTATCATAGCATATGCATAAAAAATTTCTACTGCAGTTTTAATGTTTATTGAATTTTTAAACTTTTCTAAAAACTCTCTCCCTTTTCTTTGCTATAGTATATAAAATCATTAATTATGTTGTGGATATAATTATATACACAACATATATAAAGATATTATGTACTATAAAAAACATGTTTTATAACATCAATAGAATTTATTAAACAAAAGACGGAATAACTTTATAAAGCAGCAAATAATTGCTATTATACAAAATTAAGTAGATTTTGCCGCAATTTTTAAATAAAAGTAAAACTATTTAAAACTTAAAAAATGTTGTATTTTGTATTTTAAAAAATCGGAAAAGAATTTAAAAAAAAAAAAAAAAGTGGAAACTCAAGTTTTGAACCACAGCATTTCACTTCAGAATGCTGTGACCTAACCATTTCGGCCACTAAGGCATATTGTTGAACAAATGTTTCAACACAGTTTAATAAACAAAAGACTTTATAAAATGGCAAACAAATGCTCTAATTCAAAATTAAGCACATGTTGTCGCAAGGCAGTTTTTTTAGTAAATAATACTGTAAAACTTAATAAATGTTTTAACATTATAAAATTTAAAGTTTACATAATTTTGATATTTGCATACACTTTTGTTCACATTTTCTTATACAAAAAATGCTGCAACTCTTTCTCGCTATTAACTCGAATGTAATGGCTGCCTTGAGATCTGTGCAAACACACACAAATACATAACGAGTGCATCAGCAACATTAAATTCTGTATTAAAATATTATAGTATTATTGCATGCAGGCATCATTTATGTCAATCGAGAATGATTCACTTTTGTAAATCAGTTTCAGATAAGCCTTTTTTTAATAAAAAATAAATAAAAAATTTCACATTTTGTACTGAGAAGATTTTTGGAAATATATTTGTTTATTATTACATTATATATATTACATTAAATATATGTATATATATATATATATATATATATATATATATATATATATATATATATATATATATATATATATATATATATATATATCAGGCCTTGTTACGAGATTTCGCTGCATTGCAAAAACGCGTAACGCATTTCTAAGTAACTCAACTCAGCAAATATATTTTGCATCATTAGAAGTTATATTGCGTCACTAGCGTCTTTTCAAGTACCCCATTGTAATTAAAGTTATTTTAAAAACGCGTTAAAAATCATACAAATAAGTTTGTTTTTTTCTCACTATAACATAAACTACAAATAAAATCTAAGTTCTTATTTAAAAAATCATTTTTATTATTTTTTTCAAATATGAACTAAATTTTATTTTGAAAAAAAATTTTTTTTGATGAAACTTAAAATAATGTTTGTTTATTTTCTTATGATTTTACTTACGGTTTTTGGTTATTTTATTAACTGTTTATAAATTTTTTCTTATTTAATTTGTGAACTTCTTTTAATAATATTTTGAAACAATAAAGAGTTTTTTTTTGTTATTTATCAGTTACCGATAACATATTCGTGATCATAATTTATTTTCATAAATTAAACGAACGTCATTAAAACTTTACGTTATTGAATTAACAATAAACAAAATATCTTATTAATAAAATATTTATATCAAAATAAATCGTGCATTTTTTAAACTATTATGACTAAAAATAATTTTTATATTTAAAAGGAATTTATATATTTAATTCCTTAAGATAAAACTTAAAACACTTTATTTTTTTTAACTAATTTTTAATAACAACAGCAAAAAATTATGAAACAAACTGTATCTTTAACAAAAATCTATTAGTTAACAATTGCGGTTAAATGCTTTTACTTATGACTATTTCTTCTGAATAAATGTCATGTTAACGACAATCAAAAGATAATTTAAATATTCTGAAAGATATAAGTTTTTGCGTAGCGCAAAACTGCTGATTGTGTAGGCAAATCGCCTTTTCACAGGCAAAATGTGAAGCTGTGAGCTTTTCACAGGCAAAATGTGACCTATATATGTATATATATATATATATATATATATATATATATATATATATATATATATATATATATATATATATATATATATATATATATGAATTTATTTAATGTTTTAATTTATTTGTATTATTTTTTTTTTACAGTGATAATGTTAGAGTAAAAAGACAAATTCGACATGGCTGTATTTTTAAGTTCGACTCACTTGAAGGTGAATTGAAAGAAGTTAAATTCCAATTATATAATGATGTTGATAAATGGACAGCTATCAGTAATAAAAAGCAATCACATCAATATTACTTAACAAAAAAAAAGAATGCTTTATTGTTTGTGAAAGTAGAAAAGTTAATATTTGAAAACGAAAAAATTAATTTCAAGTTTTCATTTCAAACTTCAAAAGACAAGACTTTTCAGCATGATTGTTCTGTTGATATGTCAGGTATTATTTTTACTTGTTTTTTACATCATTATCGGAACTTAAATTTGGTGATCGCGAATTGCAATATGTTTAGTATTTAATTAAGTGATCATAATCATGGCTTAAAATAGTTTCGATATCCGTAAAAACTTTTGATCCTCAAAGTTTAAGTTTAAACAAAAAAAAAAAAAAATAATACATTAATTTTATCGCAACAAAAGTTATAAATAACACCTAGCCAACTCTAATCTTGCAATTATAATTTTTTGTTTGTTGAAATCTTTATAAATATATATATATATTATTTTCATAACTTTTTAAACTATAAATAAGTTTTATTATTTTTTAAACACCTTGTTTTTTCAGTTTCTCAAAGTAAATGTTAGTAAATGTCAGTGCAAGTGTTTTTATGACAGCATAATTTGTAAGATTATACTGTTTCGTTAAAAAAAAATACAAATCAAAAATTAAACTTTGTGATTGGAACTATTCAAAATATTCCTAAATTCCATTAGACTATATATTTAGACTATTTATACACAATAAGTTTAAAATTGATATATATATATATATATATATATATATATATATATATATTTATATATATATATATATATATATATATATATATATATGTATGTATATGTATATATATATATATATATATATATATATATATATATATATATATATATATATATATATATATATATATATATATATATATATATATATATATATATATATATATATATATATATATATATAAATATATGTATGTATATGTATGTATATATATATATATATATATATATAAATATATGTATGTATATGTATGTATATATATATATATATATATATATATATATATATATATATATATATATATATATATATATATATATATAGCTCTATAGATTGTTGCATTTGGGAAGCATGGAAGGAAAAAAATGGTTCTTACGCCAACACATACGTCACTTTTAATTACTTTTGACCTTCGCCCAACATTTGCGTGTTGTCAGAAAGTTAAAACCATTAATTTAATTACAAATTAATCGTTTTTTACAAAAACCGCAAAAATACAAATTTAATTGACCAGAATGTTTTTAAAAACATTCTGAATGTTTTTAACAATATAAACAATGTTTTTATTTTTATTTTTTTAATAAAATGTTTTTATTTTTACTTATTTTAATAAAATGATTTTTTTTTTTACTGTAAATTATGCGCGGAGTGTTGCTACATCGACTATCTTATAGCCTGACTTGCAACAAACTGCTGTTACATCAACTGACAAATAGCCTGACTCGCAACAGTGTGCTGCTATATCAACTGACAAATAGCTTGGCTTGCAACGGAGTGCTGCTACATCTACTATCTTTTAGCCTGACTCGTAAAGGAGTGCTGCTACATCGACTGAGGGTTTGGTTGGGGCAGGCAGTCTATCAATTTTTAAAAAAAAAATTCCGGTCTTGCATTTTAATTTTTACTTTTTGTCAACAAAATACGGAAAAAACTCTCTGACAACATATAAGAGGTCTATATATATATATATATATTATATATATATATATATATATATATATATATATATATATATATATATAAACATATATATACACAAATGTTAACTTTTTTTAATATAACATTTACTGTGAAAACTAAATAATCATTAAGATATGCTTTAATTACATAAATAAAAGTTTCATGCAATAGCGATCATCAGATGTAACAACAACAAAAATGTAATGACAAAATATATATACAAAAAATGCTATGGAGTATCCGCTTTGATGACATTAAAGTTCTTTATTAGAAATTTATTTTTATGGCGGCATTTTGACGCAAGCTCGTTTTGTTTGTTAAGCAAATTTAATGTAATTATGTGGTATTTTCCTCTCAAGCATAAATTGTAAAATTTACCACCAGGTTTGATTGGCTCCGCTTGATCAAGAATATTCCATTTTTATATAGGTTCTATACCTTTATTATTGCATTCCCATACAAATTTCGAAAGTTCAGTGGAGTTGGCCTTTCTTTCATACACTTTCATAAACAAAGGAGTTTTTATGTTTATACCACCTGTCTTTGAAAGTTTTCTCAATAAACCCAATGTAATAATGTCCTTCTTCTTCTTGGTGAGTTTTTGCGTTGCAAATATAAATAAGACTATGTAAGGCATTTTCCATTAAGTGGGCATAAAGTGGTTTGTCGATAATTGCATAATTGATTGGCATTTTCATGAGAACTAAATAATATCTTTTTATTATTAGAAGTAATAATACTCTTGATGTTTGGAAGACAGCTATAACTAACCTTTAAATTGTTTCAATTAAAAAGTTTGTGAAATTTGTGGCCTTTAGGGAAACATTTATCAATTGTACTCAAAAATGTTTTGGCTACATTTGTTCTGATGTTGAGTGAATAAGGCCGGTTAAACCAGATGATGTTTCTTTTTCGAGAAAAAGAAACATCTTTTTAGCTGGTGGAAAGCTGCCATCATTGCGCATGCTCTTGACTTCTTTCTACATTGTCATCTTGAACTGGAGGAATCTGTACGATAGTCCTCAGCTGCTGCAGTCAGAGAGATAGCTTGATTTTTGCAGAATGCAAGAATTCCAATACGAGATCCTCAATATTGTCAAACAAAGCTAAAACAGATATTCCAAGAATGGCGTCTGCTCAAGAAGAACAAAGGGTGAAAGTTAGCAACACAGCAGACAGGAGAAAATGCCTTTGTCTCCAGATTTGAAGATCTCTTCGATGTTGCTCATGCCGGCGCTATGGAAATGATGACAATTCAAGAAGACAAGGACTTCTTGGCAGCTCAGCAAGAAAAAGGAAGCCACGGATTGATGGCTGGAGAGGACACAATACTGACCGCAAAGGAAAAATGTGCGGCGGAAAGACAGAAACAGATGCTGAATCAACGTCGCCGAATGGATGATATGATACAGAACAATAATGCAACAGCTGAACTTGTTTCATCTGACAGTGAGATCTCAGCAGCCAAGGAGTGTGCAGCTGGAGCCAGCAAATTTTGAACCCCAATGAAACAAAAGGGGGTTGAAAAAATGTTGTGACACTAGAGTTAGCTGCAGGTCTAGACAGAACTAAGATGCCAGGTCAAAAGGCAGCATTTTTTATTATTGAAATAGCAAGGAGATTAGGCCAAAGTATTGATGATCTTGCTCAATATTCCGACAAAGAATGGCACATCAGCCAAAAAATCAGAACAGCTGAAAAAAGAGTTTAAAGGCAGTGTTCCTCTTGTTATTTATTGGGATGGCAAATTAGTTACTGACTTGACTGGAAAGGAGAAATATGATCGTCTCCCAGTACTTGTTCCTATCAAACACATATCTTACCTGCTCACTGTTGCTAAGCTTCCATCTGGAACGGGCGAGGCACTAGCTGCAGCTAGTTCTCTTTGGGGCCATAGAAGACTGGGGAATTGCAAACAGCATTTGTGCTATGTGTTTTGACACCACTAGCTCCGACACTGCTAGACACCACTAGCTCCAACACCACTAGCTCCACCACTAGCTCCAACACCACTAGCAACACCACTAGCTCCAACACCACTAGCTGACACCACTAGCTCCAACACCACTAGCTCCAACACTGCATATTGCTGGTGCATGTGTCCTTCTGAAGCATAAACTTGGCAAGAAGCTTTTGTCACTGGCCTGTAGACATCACATTATGGAACTTATCATCAGTGCCATGTTCAAAGTGTGTATGGGATCAACATCTTCTCCAGTGGTTCCAAAAAAATATGAAACAGGAATTTAAAATGCTGATGTACAGTGTCTTGATGTTAGATAAATGATGTTAAGCAAAGCACCATTGACTTTGCCATACAGAATCTTGAGCAAAGTCAGCCAAGTGACAATAACAGGGAATTCTTAGAATTAGTAGTCATCTTTCTTGGTGCAGTTCCTACCAGAGGTTTGCGATTCATGTCACCTGGCGCCATGCATTGGAGTTAAGCGGACTAATAACTCATGACGAATCTCAGCTCCAGTTCCTGTTGCAGATTGTTGAAGACCATCATCAAGCATATCCAGACAGCAGGAAACAAACTTTGACGGGACAGTTAGCATAGGACTAGTTGAAAGTTGACAGTGACGCTATGAATAACTAGAACAATATTGTTTGATGTTTGTTTGTTTGTTTATTTGCACAAAACCTAATATTCTGACATGTATTCGTAAAGGGACATATATTAAAAAGTTTGAATCACTTGAGCTACCTCTAAATATTAATATTTTTTATAAAACTTTTTCTGTTGTTTTTATCCTAAAAGGAAATATAATGTATTTATGTATTTACTATATATATATATATATATATATATATATATATATATATATATATATATATATATATATATATATATATTATATATATATATGTATATATATATATATGTATATATATATATATATA